>NC_041396.2:249925429-250042929 GCF_900747795.2 Erpetoichthys calabaricus
TTCACGGCGACTTTGATGTGTGACTTCTTTTTTATTTCGGGCACTGGTGCGACTTTGTGAACTTGAGCTTTCGAGTTTCTCCGACACTCGATCAACTTCCTTTTGTTGATTATACCACTGTTTAAACCAACAAATAGTAAGTTTTTCCTTTGCCTCCACTTGGTAATCGCTGAAATTCTTATAGTTTCCCCCTGTGCTTTTGCCATTGTCTTTTCACAGAAGGCTATTTATATTGATTTGCATATTCAAAGAGGCGTAATTCTGGGAGGAGTTGGGGCGGGACAGAAGGCACGTGCGTTACTTTTCACGCTGATCGTGATTTATGTAGTGGAACAACATGGAAGTTTGCGTACATACAGATTCCTGCATCTGGATTGTTCTGTGCGTACACACATTCCCGCTTTTGTGCTTATGCCATGTTATAGTGTGAGTTCTACGCACAACGTTATACATGAGGCCCCAGGAGATGAGTGAGAACACCAAGCTTAAAATGAACCCAGTTCAAAACCAGCATTATGAAGAAAACTCAAACATACTGTAAATGCTAAATCATAAACCATAAAAAGAAAATCAAACTGTACAAGGGTCATCTAATAAGTATGGTAAAAACACAAGTTAAACACAGTTTTTTGGAAAACAAAATTGCTTCAAACATCTGTAGAACATCGACAATGAATTGTTTCATGCTGAAATTTGGGCTGACTTAGTTTGAAGAGTGACGCTTGCTAGTTGTGATGTCACCAAATGAATTGTGGTGCCATTTCATAGAAATTTACCAAATATATCAAATGACTTTTGTAGAAACACATAAAGTTTTAACTCTCTGAGAAGTTTTTCACTAAGCACAAAGGTTTGATTCAGAATCCAGAAACTTAAATATGGGATGACTGCAATCCTCTGTCTTGAATAACAGCGGCCTGATAATGTCATGCACAACTTTCAGCCAAAATATTTAGAAAATAATTTTGCTAGATTTTTATTGGCACCAAAATGAAAGTGTCCATAAAAAACATTTAAATATCTTTTGCTCCCTCAAACCAAATTGCTTAATTTATTCAAAATAATACTTAAGCAAATGTAGTAGTAAAAACCCTTGCCACATTTACATTAGTTATCTTACTTTTACTCATGCACTGAAACCATCTGGCTTTAAGCCTGGCTCCCCTAATTGGAATACTGGGCATCAGGGCCAAAACAACAGGATAAATCCTCTCTAATTCCTAATTCAAAAAACCTTAAATACTTTTTCTAAAAACTGAAGTTAAAATGCTCAATTTTGGTTGCCTTAAAGGTTAAAAAGTAGGCATACGCAAATATAAGAGATGATTATTAACCTACAAAATGTTTAAATCTTTGAGATACCTGGTGCACAGATGTGGCCATTATATTGCAGCTCTCCACTGCCTGACAGCCCGACACTAACTGTTTTCTGAATGCTTGTTTAACCTTCTTACTTAATGGTTGCTTCCCAATATGTTTCATTTGTAAGACAGTTAATAATGTTTTTTGTGCCAGCTTATTTTAAAAATTGTTTTCAATTATTAAAAATTAAATTGCACAATTTCCAACGCCATTTTGTTTTCCTAAGAAGCCACCATTATGTGTTGCCATCATCACAAAGCAGCATTGCTTGCTACAGACTACACTTCCCTAAGTGACATAATTGTTGTCATCACTGTGATGTTATAAATAGCAACACATTAAGATATATCATCATTTGAGTTTGTGGATTTTCTGAGAAAGCATGCATGTGTAGCTGTTGATCTATAGATTTTCTGGTTCCTGACTTTTGTTTCTATGTTTTACTATGATGTCTTGTATCACAATTGTGTTTTGTGGCACAATAGGACTGACCTTTTCAGTTTCTATCTTGTTTAACGTTTCCTCTCACAGTCATTCCCATTAACTCTGGCACCCTTTCCGTGTGCAAGCCAACCACTTGCCCTTCAGACAGGTAATCCACCTGAAGCTAAGCATGTTTGGAATCTAGGAAAAGCTTGGGGTTGCTGCTGGAAGAAGTGTAGGTGAAGCCATCAGGGGGCATTTACACTGTGGTCTGGTGTGTGAATCCCAATGAATCCCAATGCAACAGTGTAGTGACAAGGACCCTATGATGAAAAAATGGTGTTGTCCTTAGGATGTGATGTAAAACCGAGGTCTTGACTCACTGTGGTCATAAAAGATCGCAGGGCAACTTTTGAAAAGAGTAGGGTGGTACTCCAATGTCATAAGAAAATAAGAAACTTGACAAAGGAGAGGAGACCATTCAATCTATCGAGTTTGTTTGTTTGGCTAATTCTCTTCCAGAATTTTCTTAAATATTGTCAAGGTTTCTGCTTATAACTATATGTTGTGGCACCCGGACGGGGCTCATGCCCTGCCAGGACGCCCAGGAGGACAGGAGGAGGGCTAATTCCTCCTCCAGAACGCGAGGGGGCGTCCGCCCTGGTTGTATTGGCGGCCACCTCCAGGGGGTGCCCAGATGCCTTGGGGACCCTGGACTCCAGTGCTTCCGCCACACCCGGAGGTGCTGGGGGGAAGGGAAGAAGGGACACCCGGAGTGCTTCCGGGTACACAGTCGACACTTCCGCCACACTGGGGAGTGCCGGTGGAAGATTGCCGGGGAGCACCTGGAGCATATCCGGGTGTGTATAAAAGGGGCCGCCTCCCTCCAGTCATTGACAAGAATTGGGAGGAAGTAGGATGACGTCGGGAGGAAGACAAGGAGGCGGCCTGAAGAAGGCATTGTGTTGTGGCCAGGACTTTGGGATATGTGGGCACAGGAACATTGTAAATAGTCAATTAAATAAACGTGTGTTGGGTGACATGTACGTGTCTGCCTGTCTGTGTCCGAGCCAGTCTTCACAATGTCTAGGTAGTTTGTTCCAGATTCTAACAACTTTCTGTGTAAGGAAATGCTTCATGGCATCAGTCTAAATTCACATCCCCTTAAGTTCCACTGGTGTCCTCGAGTACATGTCCTGATAAAGTGTTCATCATGGCCTCATTCATTTCATTCCCTGACTTCTTTTTGGCTAACTGTCTCTCTCACCCCTTCACCACCTAATGATTAATGTGTAATGAGTGTATTGGTGCAATAATGGCTGCCATCGCATCATGCACATGGATGCTTACATGGTGGGTGGTTGAAGCGACTGTGTAAAAGTACTTTGAGAAGATTAGAAAATTGCTTTATAAATGTAATTCATTAATGAAAGGCTTAACACTAATAAGGTAAGAAAACCATTACCACTTTTGTATGAAGCACTTTCAATAAATATAAAAGATTGCACAAACCCAAGACCATTTTTTATGTCTTCCATTATTTAAAACCTGAAGGGTAAAATACTGAGTAAACTGTAAAAATGTACTTTGATCTAAATGCATCAAAACAAGCTCCTTTCATATTATAATAATGTTTAACACCAATTAACCAGCAATATCAATGGATGGCTTTAGTTGATCTTACATGAGATCCAAGAATAAATACAAAATATAAAAAAAATGACAATAAAAAAGGCAATTTCGAAACAAAATTTAGAACATGAAACACATAGAAATACACACTCTGAACAATCAAAAACCTCAGACTCATATGGACTAGGGGGCCTGTGATCCTCTATGTGTCTGATTTTAAGTCATATTCAGCCGAAGCTACATTGTAATGTGCAATGGGCCTTGAATGTTTGAGAAGTAATCTGAAAATGCATAAAATAAAAAGTCCGTACTTTATGAAGAAAAGCAAGTGTTTATCTAAAATGAAAGTTAAAATAAAATGTAAACATTAAAGAAAAAGTACATAGTTAAATCTGCACACCCTTGCAACAGTACTGTGTTTCATGCTGTCTTATTCATGCATCAATGAAGCAAGTGCTTTTTCAAAATGAGATATACTGTGTAAAGTAAAACGTTATTGCATGCATACTGACTGTTTTGCTGTCTTCATTTTGGCAATATAACATTGGAAATGAGAATGGAGCTTTCGTTCCCAGTGGACTTAGTGAATTGAATAGTTTGACTGACTTCACCTTTGACGTTGTTCACCATGGTGCTACCTTGTTAGGCCTGGATTTATTTACCACTCTGAAATGTATGCACCTAGACACTAATTTGTCAGCTGTCCTCAATGAGATATATTTAACAGCTGTTGGTCTAGACAAGGTGAGTGATACAGTGATGCTTGCAGAACGGCCATAACTATACAATGCTTGGAACTGCGGCTGGATATTCCACATCCATAAGCTTCCTGGAATTTCGTTTTTCTACACTTCAAAGTGCCATTATCTGATGAATTCCCTTCCATCAGTACCATCAGCAAGCCCAGTGAGTCAGTTTATTGGTTTGTGGCTGGTTTGCAGGATTTATCCATCTTTTGTAAGTTTAGTGAGTTACATGACAAATTTATGAGGGACCTACTTGTAGAACATGCCATTAACCCTAAAAGTCATGAAAGATGAATTGTGAAAGCAATTGAGATGGCATTTCAAAATGAATCAACTTCTGAACTCATGGTTAAACTTGTCATTTCTCTATTTCAGCACCACCCTGCCACACAACAAGAGGCTGAAGCTTCTGTGCTTTCATTTTAGGACAGCTCTGGTGTACACTATACGAGGTAGTTGCAGGCTGTTTCTACACAGTGGCTGTGAGAACTGTGGCTCTGCGCCATCAGAAATCTAGAGCTCCAAGCTACACTGCACGGGGCACAGGAGCCTGAATCGCAGGAAACATAACTACTTTGCTAAAGCCCATCATTTGGCCCCAGCTTCATCTATATAAATAGTCATCTTCTTCCCGGACTGCATCAACAACCATTCACTCAGTGACCACCACAACCCACATCTTCAAAACGTGTACTTTGGAGTTGAACAGAGAATATCTGTCTCTGCTTAATTTAACCAATGTCAAACTGTTTTTATCTCACTTGACTCTCACTACTCTCTGTGTTCTTCTATTGTGGTCATGGCAATGTTAAAATTGAAATAGTGGGTACACTCTCACTGCCTTTATGCTATGGCCAAATGAAATGTGAACTTTTTTACAGGGTTGTGTTATCTCTCAGCCTTTAGCCACCAGCTTCTGCTTGATCCTTCCATATTATCTGTCTTTCAGCTTCTTTGTTGAGGTCCCCTGGCTCTCCAGGATGGTGTGGGCGGCTGAATTACAAACTGTTGGAGGGTGGTCATCATTGAATTAGTTAATGCATTGATGTTGGTCTCAAGCTTAGTGATAACCAAAAAAAAAGAGATAGTGGTCTTAAATCTGTGCATTGACCTCAGGGCTTTGAACAAAGCAGTAATACTAGGTAAATATCCACTCTCAAACTGCTGAGGAACTCACAGTCCAGTTCCATTTCTCTGAAGCATTTTCTAAGTTGAACCTTCATCAAGGATACCTGCAGATTCCTCTCCACTCTGAAGCAGAGATTTGATGTCTTTGTCACCTTTGCCAGGATTACTGGGTGGTTGTCTATCTGCATGGCCCAACCCTAGCTGACCATGATGAGCACCTCTACAGTGCATTCAGAGTATTAGCTACTTATCACCTCACACTGAATATCAATAAATGTGTTTTCTCAGTGTCTCCCCACTGAGTTTATGAGATGTTGTCTGTGTACCATTGGCCACTCTACACTCCAATCCCATGCAGATGTAATCCAGTACATCCCCAAGCCTGCAAATGCTGTCCAGGTGGCTTCACTAATGGAATGACCTTCGAATATCTGTCACAGTACTTTACCACCACAACCCCACTATGTTACTTTATTGGAGGAAGGAGATTCCTTGGTCCTGTACTCCTGCCTGCTCAGAGTCTGTCCATCTCCATTTTGACATCACTTGCCTAACCTTTGTTATGTATGCCGCTTCCAGTGTAGGGCTAGAACAGTATGGTACTGAATGACCCATTGCCTTTGTCTCATGCTGAACTAAAGTACTCTGTAAGTGAGCATGAAGCTCTTGCTTTTGTCGGGGCTTGTGAGTGTTTCTTTATGGGTGGGTATATTCACGTTATGCATTGACCATCAGATACTCACATCCCTACTGTCAAATTCAGGGCACTGAGCCAAGCCTCTTTGGATTTATTGCTGGTCGGAAAGACAGCAGTATAATTTTTATATTGCAGTTCACCCATGGCCGTGAAAATGTGGTAGCAGAGCTGCTGTCCTATGCTTCCCCCTACTCCACCACAGACCCAAGACTTGACATCAGCAAACCAGAACTTGTTCAAATGCTTAACTCTCCCACTGCTAGACACTGTCCCTCCTTACAGGAGCTTCAACGTGCCTCTGAACATGTCCTTTCCCAGCTGTGGGTTTTCATTTATACAAGTTGGCCCTCAGAGATCTTGGAGGAGTACAGTACATCCTAAAGAATATGAGCTGAGCTGTCCCGTTGGAAAACATTTTATGTAGCCTGTGGGACTCATACAGTCATTCCTTGTTGCCTTCAATCATGCATCTTGACCATAGCTCATGAAGGCCTTTTGAGTATTGTCCAGGTTAAACCGCACTCCTGTGTTCTGGTATGGTGGCCTGGGACATATAGGGATATTAAACATCTAGTTTGCAACTGGACTGCATGCCTTGTCAGTTGGAAGACTAGTTCTCCTCTTCCACATCCTCAGCAGCCTATAATGTGGTAAGATCTGCCTTAGGAACATCTGCAGCTGGATATTTATAGGAGTTCTGCATCACCAATGCTTTCTCATTGTGGTCTATGATCTGTACTGAAAGTGGCCTGAAATGCAGTCTACAGGGTCTGTTACAACATGTGCAGGGACTGATTTCTTGGATTCTCTGTTTGCCTGCTGGGGTCTCCTCTCTGCTGCCACCACTGACAATGAACCCCAATTTATATTAGCAGAATTTTCTTCTTTCCTAGCCATCTGTGTCATTTGTCATATTTGGAAAGCTTTCTATCATCCCTAGGCAAATGGGAGAGTAGAAAGACTGAACAAGACTCTAAAAATGGCATTAGGGTTCACTGGTTGATGGCTGCTCATTTTTTAACTGTTCTTCACCATGCTCTTTTTACATTACAGAGCAACACACACTCCACTACAGGCAGCTCTCCAACATGTCTTATGTTAGGGCGTGAGCTGCAACTTCCTCTTGCACGTTTGAGGCCCCAGGTTTCCCACACTTCCTCAATACTTCAGCAAAATTCTATCGCCATACAACAGCAAAAGATGAAGTAACACTTTGATCAGAAGCATAGGGGTGAGGGTTTCAATAATTCATCGCCCTTGATTGGATGAGAGTTTATGGTCCCCACCGTGACCACAGGCTTCAGTCTTTCTGGTCTTCACCTCTGCAACTCGGCTGTGTGACATTCCACCTCTGTAAATAAGCATGGTAGCATAAGTGTTCCCACAAGACAAGCTGAGATAGAGAGCTGCCTAGAGGAACTCTGCTCTCCCACTTTTGCTCCACCAGACCTCCAGCCAGAGCAACCACTTGCACCATCTCCTCAACCTGTTAGAACCTGGTCTCACCCACAGTACCTAAGGGGCTATGTCACCGACTTTAACTTTTCATAATAAGAGTCATCCTTCTTAGTGATTTAAAAAGAAAAAGATCAAACTATTTTAGTTCTCTTACAACTGCTTTGCATTTTATGATTGTTCCTTAAGATTTAATGTGGACATAGGGTGATTGTACATCTGTCCAGCTTTGTGACAGTTCTGTGACAGTTCTGTGATTCGTGATGTCTTTTGCATATAATACTATGTGAAGTAAAGAATTGTTCTGTGCATATTGAATGTAGTGCTGTCTTCATTTTGACAATATAGCATACAGTTTTTCAAATATTAATTTAGTTTAAAAAACACTAAAGAAATTATATTCATTAATGTCAAGGTTAAATTCATTAACCAGTAGTTTTTCCTAGACTGTCTTAACAGGATGCTACTTGCAAGAAATGACTGAATGTATACTTCATCATTAAACTCTGTAAAGAGAATTACTATGCAAACCATCCAAAACCTTAAAGTCAGAATCCAGCTACATATATAAAATGTAACAGCTTTAACCAGAAACTAATCATGAATTACCTGAAAGGCAAAATGACAAGAAACAAAAAAAACAATCTGGAAAGTGCTAAATGGTGGCATCAACAATAGCTGATCAATGCCTAAATTCCTAATAATGTTCATGGCCCCTTTTATATATTAGCTTGTATCACTAATTAAGTAATTGTACTATAATTAACACACCTGAAGCATCCATGAAAGGTAATGAGGCAAAGGAATAAAACATACTAGGAGACAACAAGCAAAATTAGAATATAACTTGCGCACAGCAAAAACAAGACTAGTCAGGAGGGAACAGCTCTAGATTGAGTTCACACTAAAATCCTTCCGCTTCTCACTGGATGGGCAGCTGGAGTGCATGAATGTGTATATACTTGGCCTCTGAAAATGAGATGTAGTGGTAAGTAGAGTTATGGGCCATCTGAGAGAACTATGGCAATAACCACTCAGTGGTGTTTATATGTCTGTTTGCATCTTGCCCTTATCCCCATGTTATTCTTCTCCTTTATTTTTTCTTCCTGTGTTTATTTTCTTAGATTGATTTGTTAGTTATGAACTCTTCAGTCGACTGAGGAAAATATAGCTGACTCCATGTCCACGCTCTTTACTAGGTTCCTTGGAAAATTTTCAAACCCCTCAAAAAAGGTAATATTTGCTTTTCTGTATGTTGATTTCTACCTTTGGCTTTGTGTTTAAGGTTTCATTTTTATAAGTTTCTATTCTAATAATTGTTTAGAGATTATTGTTTGTTTCACATTTCTAGTATTAAATATCCAGGGGTTTTCCCTTGTCTTTGCTTTTGTTTAATTTTATTTCTGTTATTTCTGTTTTGTTTTCTGAGTTTAATTATATTTTATAGTTTGTGTTTGATTTTACTTTTAATTAGTAGTTTTCTTTAGCTTATTTGTTCTATTTACTTTCATTTACTCTTATTTTATCAGCACCTAGTTGTTCCAAAATTTTCTTAATTCCTTTAATATTTCCTCATTTGCTATTAAATGTAGCTGCATTTAAATATTGTTTGTGGGTTGTTTAGGAGGGTTTTAAATGGTTTCGGCTTTCTCATTTTAAGAGACATCTTCACAATTAGGACTTTATAATGCACCTTATAAGTGAAAGAGTGACTATCACATTGACCATCATTTTAACTCTACCATAGTGGAGTAAAAAATGATCATTCCTCACCAGAACTCCCTGAAGCAAAAGTTAAACAGAGCAAGAGCTTACTCTTCTAGGGATGTAGTGTTAGGACCTTATTAGTTACTTTTGCTGAATTATTTTCTTTCCTTCTTCCTTTTTCTTTGCTTTCTATTTTTCATCACTGACAAACTGTCCAGATTGAGGGCACCAGCAGATATATATTCACAGTTTACACCCTGAGTTTATCAGTAACAGCCAGGAAGGACTGGATGACAACAACGAAAGTGTGGTGACACCTGGACAGAGAGCAACAGCTCGGAGAGACGGCTAGCAACCCAATCTGTATCCTGTGTGAGGAGAACTCCCAACAAAGCTATGATGAAACCAAAGAAAAGATCCCCCCCGAGGTGCCCAGGGGTCATGAGCACCTCATTTGGATGGATACAACAGCAGTAGACCCAAGCAATGGACAAACGATCATGAGCAAGCATTACGTATGTGGCAGAGTCTGCAAGCACAATCATGGCTTGTAAATCCACCAAGCGAGGATGAAGTGTTTGGTGTAGAGCAGGAGTAGCACAACGCACAGGTGTCCAACCTGGTGAGGCACAGGAGGAGCCAGGCCCAGAGTCACCCCATAGTGCCCAGAACCTCCAAGTGTTGCAAACCAACCTCTCTAACTTCAAGTCTAATAGGCGGTGGGTCAAATGGCCTGCAGAAAACATGACGATACTATGGGAACAGTTTAATAACGATAAAGACAAAATTCTGGATTCAAATGGGAAATGCCGATAGGAAGCTACAAACAAGCCATGACTGCCATTATTGTCAGCATAGCCACAGAGCAGTTTGGAGAAGAGAAGAAAGGGTCTGGAACACCCTACATAAGGAATCAAAGAGCAGGGAGGATCCACAACATCAGGCAGGAGATAAAGGTACTGAAGATCCATTACAAAGAGGCAGGGCTGGAGGAGTGCATTAGTTTGGCCCAGATGATGCACATCCTTTGGAAGAAGATCAGGGTCCTCCGTTGGGCAGAATGGCATCGGAGACAGCAGTGGGAAATGGCCCAAACACATATAGCCTTTATCACCAAACTCCTTCAAGTTCACCAATAAGCTGCTAGGACAAAGGTGCAGTGGGAAGCTGGTCTGCTCACAGGAAGAAATAAATCAACATCTGAGGCAGACATACAGCAACCCAGTAAGAGTGCAGGATTTGGGAGAGTGCAACATTTTAATAGACACCCCCGAGGCAGAAGTACAGTCTGTCTTGTCAGAGATGCAGCTGAAGGAAGTCAGCAAGAGCAAAATGGCACTTCATACAAAGTGAATAAGAATTGTCCCAAACTCTTCTGTGGGTCTTCTGGAGAAGAGGAAAGATCCCAGATCAATAGAGAGTAGATGAAGGAGGAAAATTCCACCCAAATAGACTAGGTCCTCATCATGTCCCTGCTGTGTGTTGAGGCAAAGGTGTTCTTCAGCGCTGTGTCCAAGATATTGTGCACTTTCCAGACAAAGAACACCTACATCGACACATCAGCCCAGAAGGGTGTCTAGGGATGTCAGGCTGTCTAGAACACACGGGAGTGGTGACATAACTCATCAGTGAGGCCAGAGAGAACAGAGGTAACTTGGCTGTGTTGAGGCTTGACTGCACGAATGCATATGGCACCATTCCACACAAGTTGGTGCAGCTTACATTGACAAAACATCATGCCCCCAGCAGGATTACAACAATTTCAGGATGAGGGGTGTCTTCAGGAGCAATAACATCAAGCTGGCACAAGGTAGAGATTAGCATCATTACAGGGTGCACAATCTCCATGGCACTATTTTCCCTAGCCATGAACATGTTCACAAAGTCGGCTGAACCAGAGTGCAGAGGGCCCCAAAATGAAATCCGCTCACAAGCACCCACCCATTGGGGCATTCATGGATGACCTAACAATCACCACAGAATCGGTCCCAGGCTGCCGGTGGATTCTGAAGAGGCTGCAAAAGCTGGTGGAGGTGGGTCAGGATGTGTTTCAAACCAGCCAAATCAAGATCTATTTTGCAGAGACAGGGGAAAGTGGAAGACAAGGCAAAGTTTTTGGACTGCTCAGTGAGGGACACAGCATCCATCCAGTCAACTTGTACTGAATTGGATGACTGGCTGAAAGCCATGGACAAGTCTGGTCTACCAGGGAAGTTCAAGGCCTGGATCTACCAGAACTGCCTTTTATCCAGAATTCTGTGGCTCCTCCTTGTCTACGAAGTCCCACTCTCAACTGTTGACACCTTGGAGAGAAATGTCAGCAGCCACCTCAAGAGATGGTTGGGGGCTTCCAAAGAGCCTCAGCAGTATTGCATTCTATGGCAACAACAAATTGCAACTGCCCTTCAAATCCTTGGAGGAAGAATTTCAGATATCAAGAACCAGAGAAGTGATATAGTACAGAGACTTAAGTGATCAGATGTTGGCCAATGCACCACAGGAGGCTTAGTTGGAGTGGTCACTCGAGGCTGAGATGGATTAGGATCCGTTCCTACTTTCCAATTAGACACCATCAGAGGGAAAGATGCCTAGTGCAAGAAGGAGGGAGAGGGCAGCAGTGGAGGAGAGGAGATTCTGCAGGAATGAAGCAGCAGGGAGCTTGGACAAGATGGGGAAATGTGAGTGAGAGGAAAGTGACTTGGTCTGAGCTCTGGAAAGCTGAACCTCACCGTATCTGTTTTCTCATTCAGGCAGTACATGATGTGCTACCAAACCCATCAAATCTTCACACATAGGCCATAGCTGAATCACCAGCATGCCCAATGTGTTCCAAGCGAGGAACCTTAGAACACATTTCTTGGCAGCTGTGCAAGGGCACTTGGAGAGAGAAGGTATCGATGGAGACATGATCAGGTCCTGAAGACCATCGCTGAGGTGATCAGCACAGGACTTGAGTGGGCTAAGAAGTGCCAACTCTCCAAGAAGACAATCACCTTTGTAAGAGCTGGAGAGCAGCCAAAATCCCACGAAGAGATCATAATCTTCAAGCATCCTGGCATCAGGAAGAGGCTGGAAGTCTTTGGTGGACCACAGATGGCAGCTGAAATTCCCCAGCTACATTGCAGCCATCACCCTGGGGACCAGACATAGTCCTGGTGTCTGAATCCACCAAGCAAGTTGTTCTTTTGGAGCTAACAGCCCCATGAGAAGACCATCTGATGGAGCCATCAAAAGAAAGCTCTTGAAGTATGCGGAATTGGTCAGCATCCCAGTGAAGTTCGGGTGCAGGGGATTTGCAGCCCGTTCTTTGGTCAGAGTCTTCAGCAATTTGGGCATTAAAGCAGAGAGAGGAGGAAGAGAGCCATCCGCAGTATCATTGAAGTGGCAGAGAGTGCTTCAAGATAGCTATGGCTCAGGAGAGGAGAGGCATGGGGTCAGAGTAGCTAGCTGTCTGGACACACACTGGGGTCTGATCAACCCTGGTGGGGTCACCTGGAGGACAGTGTATAATGTGGAAAGACTGGAAACACTAAATAATCCCAGCAACATCACTGATGAAATGTGAAGACTGAGGCGTCAGCAGATGTATATTCACAATCTGATTGTTACTATTGTCATTTTTTTAATCATTAATATGTGATGTGATAAGGGCTCCATTTTATTTTTACTTGCTTATCCTATTGGACGTTTTGTGCCCTTTTTTAATGGATATCATCATTTTGGTAGCAATGATGCTATTTGGTGGTGACTAAACATGGGATGCCATTATGCCACAATTATAAAAGAAAATAGGCTCACACAGTAGTGTATTACCTGCTGTATAACAAACTGTTGTGATACAGAAACAGGAACATGGCAAAAGGATAAGAAACCTCCAAAACAAGCTGAAAAAGCAGTGCAAGATCTTCAATGGCCAGCCCCAAGGAGTCAAGGCCCGTAACTGCAACCTGCAAGCTACAGACTACCAAGTCCTTTAGCTTAACAAAACCACCTAACAAAGGAGAGGCACAGTATGGACCTCTGGTTTGTTTAGACAAACTCAAAAGAGGAATCTTTATAAACTAAGAGTGTACTAAAAAAAAGCACAATCTAATATTCAAGCAAACAGAGCAAAAATGTGAAAGAAACAGTATATAGAAAGGAACTGATATCTATAACAATTTCCAAACACAAGCTCAATAATAATAAAGTAGTTTGTACCATTGTATTGTATTTCTGAGGTGGCAATGATAGACACCATCTACCTCTGTGAAGAGGATTACTTGTGTTCTGTTTAGTGTAATGTATTTACTCCAATTTTTGACACCCCAATTTACCTGGAAAGGGTTTTCTCTCTGAATTGCCATTCCCAAAGTTTCTTCCATTTTTTCCCTACAATTTGTATTTAAAGTTTTTTTCTTGTCTTCTTAGAAAGTCAATGTTGAGGAGGTTTCAAAAGACTGGGCCTGTTAAAGCCCATTTAGACATTCCTCATGTGATTTTGGGCTATACAAGAAATAAATTGTTGCTTTCAAAAACACACTTTTTCCAGATTCACAGGAACAAATTTCAAGTTTTTAAATAGCAGTTAAAGGCACACAAGAAAACTGAATAAATCTTTCAGTAACAAGTGGACTCCATTTCAGTCTTGTCAGATTCAATTAAATTCAAAGATGTCTTTCTCAGAGGTGCTGTCCTGCTGACAGGCAAGAAGATTATATTTCCAAAATCATCTGAAAATCAGAAGCTCCCCAGTTGGGATTTATTGAAACAATCACTTACACAGGCAGTCCCCGGGTTACGTACGAGATAGGGACTGCAGGTTTGTACTTAAGTTGAATTTGTATGTCAGTCGGAACAGCTATATTATTTTAATAAATGCTTTTGTTGACCGACTGTAACCAAGTGCTCTGCCAATGAATGATGGAGTTTCACCTCTCTCTGACCTTTTTATTATTTCTACTTTATTTTCAATGGTGATGGTTTTTCTCTTCTTTACTGTATCACTAGCACTTGCATCAGATTTGTGTTTCAGAGACATTCTTGAAGGGTGAAGTCAAAATTTTAAGAAGAGCTCTTCTGCACAGCAGTGTACACGCTATTACAGCAGGAAGGCATCCATCGTCAACACGTCTGATGTACTGACAAGAGACAACTTTCTGCTATGTGTGTAACAGTACAAGCAGACTTGCTATTGAGAATGAATGGGGGCGGTTCACCACCCACCTACCACACCATCACCTCCACTACAGTATGCTGCCTGCAGCATCTGCCCACCAAGAACGAACACTGTGCGGCCAAAGGTAGTGAATCGCCCACCACCACCCCCATTCAACAGGCAGCCACCCGAGGCACACTACAATGTTTCCCCCCCACCGCCCCATTCACCCTCATTGGCCTCTATTCAGCCACAACCGGGTCACCGCTTGCAGCATCACCAGCCATCCACCAAGAATGAACGGGGTAGCCGTGTGTGGTGAGCGGACAGTGAAACGCCCCCCTCTGCTCCATCCAGCCTGCGTCCAGTAACAAGCAGTAGCTGCGGTGGCGTGGTAGGTGGGCAATGCACCCCCCCATCAAGCCTCCATCCTGCACACGAGCGATAGCTGTGGCCCCAGTGACTATGGACCACGGTCATAGCTTGCCGCTGGGAGCCCCCCCAAGGGACAGTACACTCCGCGAGTAGTGAAATCCAGCCACCGCTTGCAGCGTCCACAGGCTGAAGATGATGGAGCAGCAGTAACTGAGGCACATGCATCGCAGCTGGTGCCCCGTTCATAAGTCGTAGGTCGGATGTCCATAACTTGGGGACTACCTGTATTAAACACCATCAGATACATTTTTCTGACTTACGCTTGTAAGAAAGCATGTTTTCTTTGTGTCTAGAAAGCAAAAACACAGATTTCTCTACTTCATCCCTCACACTATGATGACTTAGTGGTGGTCAAGCAAAATAGCCGCCCCAATTATTTGTTAGACAACTTGATGGTGGAGTTAAAATCAAAAAACGCAGTTTAGTTATTCATAACCTGGTATTGTTTTGTTGTTACTGTAAAAACATCCTGAATTTCTACCCAAGTAAAAACAAAAAAAAAAATTAAAAGTACTGATTTGTGTTAAATTCAAACCACTGGGTAACGACTACAGGAAACACAATTTCAGAAGAATGCAAATCTCATCTTAAAATAAATTTAAAAAACAAAGAAACGTTTCACTCTATTTTCTGCCATAGTCTACTCAAGTTAGATATGATTTTTCTGTTAGTAGGTCTCTTTGACTTTGCAAAATAAATCAAATCATTTGCATCTGTGGGTTAAACAATCAGACATTTTCACTCTTTTTTGAGTTTAGTTTTACACATGTCAGCAATCTCAAGAAATTACTTCACTGACATGAAGATGGTTTTGCTTAACCACTTACCACATGTTTTTTGATAACAAAAATTAGGCCAGGAACTTTTTTTACAGGAATATTTTTACAGATTAAAATCAACTAAAATCAATGATGAAACTCTCATGCTGTTACCTACCATCTCTCACAGTGTAAGAAATGCAACTTTGTAATGACTTCCTAACTTTTGTTATGCAAAATGTCTTGAGTTTTGCTGCAGATTTAATTTCAAGCAAATCTTTTCACTCACCACTACCCAAAGACATGTGCCCTGGGTTCATTGATGACTCTGTTTGGCACTGCATGGTCTGTGATGGACTGATGCCCAGTCTGGGTGCTTATTTCCAACCTAACAGATGTCCATTCCCTTTGCACTCAGACTCAGCAGTATATATTGTTTTACTGCAATACCAATTTAAAATAATAAGACTGCAGATTGCACCACAATAAACATGAGGTAAGGAAAGAAAAGAGGGAAGAAACTGCACAACTTCCAACATGAAATCAGAGTAAATGTGAGTAGAATAGGAGGCATTACAAAAAAGTACTTGGTTTTAAAATAAAAATAATGAACCATTTTAAAACTCAATTAATATAATTCATGGTTTGCAAAAGGCCAAAGATTATCATGGCAGCATTAGGTGAAAGACAGCAGCCAGTCGTGTACAGAATGCCAGGTTCAGTGACACTCACACAGAGACCAGCTAAGTACTGTCAGTCAACAGAAAATGCACATTTTGGGAAAAGCAGGGAATCTGAAATACCCCACTTGAAAAACAATTGGAGAGAAGGTGGGCTTCAGGTTTTAGATTTTTTTTGACTAATTGCTGCCTGTGTGCAGTTTACAATTTCTTACTGTATAGAGAACGACTTTCTCTGGGTTTTCTATATTAGGGGTGTTTTGAATGAATATCCTGTACAACAGACTGTACTCTGTACTAGAATAAGTGTGGTTTGTAAAATGAAAAGATGTTCACAGTTCTTACCACTAAGGAAAATAAATATTAGCATAGCTTTTGTGTATTACACAATGCAACATATGAGTACCGGTAGTTCATGAAAGAGTCATGGGCAGGTGGGTGAGAGTTGAGACTTTTCACTATATTTAGGTACTTTTTTTCTGGTGATACTGTATATAATATATTTTCATAAAGGAAAAACACAAAAAAGAACTGAAAAAGGCTGGTTGCATATGGGAAAGTCCCATTTAATGCTGGGATTTCAGGTTAAAGTGTGCAAGAACACTGCCATGGCTGTGTTTTTGCATGTAAAATGAAGATCAAGGTTTATCTACAAGAGAATCATATCAAATAACTTGTGACTGCGGAAATTAAATTTTAAAGATTCCCTGGGAGAAGGCGATTATTAAGAGAAGTAGGGAAAGCCTGATGAGAACCATTGGTCTTTGTCCTGGTTAATGACTTCAGCACTGAAAAGGAAGCATAGAAGCATGTGATGCCACTGATGTCTACTATTTGGTCAGTTTCATTAGGCTCAGTCATGATGTTGACCAAATATACATTATAAAATATACTGAATCCACTTCAAGGTTACAAGGGATAAAGCCACTGCTGGCATAGGCAGGTACACTCTTAAAAATAAAGGTGCCAAAGTGCTTATTCAGAGCAATGGCATAGGGGAGCCATCTTTTTTTCTGGAATGACCCATCCACATGAAGTTTCCAGAAAGAACCGTTTATTTATTTAGATCAGTATCAGGCTCCATACAGTGAATAAATATGAGTAGATGGTAACAGATTAGTGAAATACCAATGGGTTCCTGATCTTAAAAAGACTCTTGGTGCATACTATAAAACAGCCGAAGTCCGGTTTTTTTTTCCTTTCCACTTGCATTTATTCTACATAAGTGATATTTGCTTTTGTTTTTGTTTTTTTTGTTTTTTTAATTCTTCTTTTTTTATCTTTTATTGAATTTATTAAAAGCATGTAGTGTTCCATACAATCAAGTCAAACTTAACAAAACGAAATTCAATTCAACCCTCACCCACGAGAAAGAGAGAAAGGCCAACAGCCAGAGCAAAACTATGGGACTAGTAAAAAGGGAAAGAAGTCCTTCTCCCAATATAAATGTTTTTTCTAAAATGTTATTGATTAGATCCTGTCAGGCTTTAAAAAAGTTTTGAACAAATCTTCTAAGTGAGAATTTGATTTTTTCCAATTTCAAATAGTATATAACATCAGTTACCCACTGACTTCAAAGAGGTGGGCTAGGATTCTTCCAGTTGAGCAATATAAGTCTACGTGCCAATAGTGAAGTAAAGGCAATTATAGTTCGTTTGTCCTTCTCCACTTTAAGCCCATCTGTAGGTACACCAAACACAGCTGTTAATGGGTTAGGAGAGACTGTGACACCAAGGCTGTCTGAAAGGCATTTAAAGATTTTAGTCCAGAATGATGTTAATTTGGTGCAAACCTAAAACATATGGCCCAATGAGGCTGGAACTCAATTACAATGTTCGCAGGTTGGATCTTGCCCTGGAAACATATTGGACAAGTTTAAAAGAGACAGATGTGCTCGATAAAAGATTTTAAATTTGATAATTGAACGCTTTGCACATATGGAGCTGAAGTGAATTCTATGCATTGCTGCCTTCCACTCGTTTTCCGAAATGTTGAGTGAGAGATCCTTTTCCCACTGTACTTTGGGATCTTTAAAAGGAAGGGACTTTAAAATTGTTTTATATATTATAGAATGATTAAGTTTTCTTCTGGAATAGAAATAGGTGGGAGGTGAGGAAAATTGGGCAGATTTTTTTTAGCAAAAATTTCTTATTTCGAGATACTGCAAAAATTGTGTTGATGGGAAGCTAAATTTGGAGTGTAACATTTATATACAAATCTCTAAATGATTTAATCCCACACATTTTCCAAACATTAAAAACGTCGTAAGTTTGAGAGGTGAGGAAAAAGGTTATTATGTAGAGGTGTCACAGATAAAACATTCTGTAACTTGAAGTGCTTCCTACATTGGTTCCATATTCTGAGTGAATGAAGGACAATTAGATTGTTAGTATATTGACAATACCTTGTATTTACTGGTGTACAAAGCAAGGGATATAAAGAAGTACTGCAGAATTTCATTTCTATTGCAGACCAAGCCTGTGTGTGTTCATCTATTTGTGTCAATGTCCAGTTTTTTATAGCTTGTAGATTTACCACCCAGTAATAAAACTGAAAATTAGGTACAGTCATGCCGTCTTCTGATTTAGGTCATTGTAGGGTCACCCTTTGGATGCGTGAATATTTCGGATTCCAAATAAATTAAGTTATGATTGAATCTAATTTCTTAAAAAATGATTTCTTAATGTATATGGGGATTTTTTGAAATAGAAACAGAAGCTTAGGGATGATATTCACCTTGTTAGGGAAAAAAGGGAAGGTATCCAGTCTAATGTTGTTTGCTAGAGAATTCACTGGAAAAAGCACACTTTTGTTCAAATTAATTTTGAGTGTAAATATCTTTTGAAATTCTGCTAGTGCAGTAAGAGCTGCAGGCACAGAATTTTGTGGAACTGGTATATACAGTACCATATCATCTGCATAAAGTGATATGTTCTGTTCAAGTCCTTCTTTGAAAAATCCCCTTTATCTCTAATGCATTTCGAAAGTGAACAGCTAATGGCTCAATGGCGATTGCAAATAGCAGTGGCGAGAAGGGGAATCCTTGTCTAGTACCGTGTTCTAGTTTGAAGTACTCTGAAATAATGTTGATAATACAAACTGAAGCTTCTGGACTAGTATACAGTAGTTTGATCCATGCACATATGTTCGGGCCAAACCCAAATTTATGCAATGTAGTGAACAAGATAGTCCAGGTTTTCTTAATCTGTTAGTCTCCTGCTAGGTGGCCTATCGTACATTAAATGCTTCATTTTTTTTATTCATATTAGGAAGTTTTTCAAAACACAGAGAATCAACTTCATATGCAGAGAGCTATTCCCAGAATGAAATGGTGCTTTGTCAAGCAATGGTTCTATAAGGAACCACACAACCCAGTAAAAAAACATAAAATGCCATTAAAGAACCATTATTTAGAAGAGTGATATGATCCCTGAGTACCTGTCATCGTAGGATATCATCACACACAGTTTAGAGTTACATGATTCAAGTATCATTGGAATATGGAATGGAAAATTGGAATAACTGCACATACAATTAAGAAAAACTTTATAGGGTTATAGGTTTACATGTGAACAGAATACAGTGAAACCCTTACTTGTATGCATTGATCAGTATTTAATTCATTGCCACACAAAACAGCCTTACCTTGAAACTTCTTTCTTACTTAAGAAATTTCAGAACATAATTTTCCTTTTCCTTCAAGTCATAGTTGCCTTGATCAAGCTGTACAGACTTCCATACTGTTGCCATGTCTCAAGATTGTCCCTGACTTGTACCCAGTGCTGTTTGTATAGATTTTGTGCGATTATTCAAGTTCAAGAATGTTGTGATATTTTGCATTATTCACAGTCAACACTATCTCAAAGTATTTTTGGTTCTGTTGTTAGAGCCCAAATACATTAAATGAATCGCAGAGTGGTTGGGACTCACTGCTTTCTAAAACTGCTAGGCCATATGGCCTGCCTATGTTTGCTCACAATATTATTCTCATAAAACTCCTAAGCAGTGAAAACAATATGACAACAGTGATAATGGCGATAAAATTGACACTTCTTAAAAAAGCATTTCATTAATAAGCAGAGTGTTAGATAAAGTGTGAAATGTATTTATCACTGCTAGAATAATGTGCAAACTGCAAAAGTGATAAAATGGAAAATACTGATAAGGAGATTAGATTGGGCTGGCCTGGCACTTTTTCCTTCCTATATATATACTCCTTTCTGATCAAAGTACACAATCTCCAATCTAGCATCTTCATCATAACTACTTTAAATACATTGAAAATATAAAAATCCTATTCTCTCCTTAGTGCTGTCTTACATTTAGGCAGTACATGACCCTACTAAAATAGGTTAGCTCTAACACGATAATACTAACATAAGCCTATGTTGCTGACATTCACAGCTTAGCTTTATCATTGGTGGTACACCAATACCCTTCTTTATCAAGAAGATAATCAAAAATTTGCTCTCTACCTCAACTTGAGTGATGCAGATGTAATTAGACAGACACTTCATTGGGGGTTGTTTGGCAAATTCAAGCCCTGGGTGTACAAGAAGTAGGTCAATCACAAATCTTCTCTATTCTAATAAACTCACATGTCCAAATGATGCAAGTTAACAATTTTTAGAGGAAGAACTGCTTCTGTTTTTATTGATGGCTCGATTTACCAGAAGCTATGACATTCAAGGGCAGAAAAGCTGAGATTTTAACCCAGTTGCTTGGATGAAGCATTTGTAGTTGTTTACACAAGAGATGTGTTGCAGTACCGAAAATCTTGCCACCTTCTATTTGATTCTGGTCGATTCTGATCAAGGAGGCTTAAACAGTGAGAGGTTGAAGTGAGTACAGGATTCACCTGAGCAACACTAAGGGCAAGATGGAAGAACACAGTGTTAGGATGTAGCCCTGGCTGTGCCCACTAGCCCCTTGTTTGATGTTAAGGTTTTTCTTGGCCCTACCATCATTCATCTTTTGCTAAGCAACTTTATTTGGCTGTTAATGATGGGAAGAGTGGGGCAAAGGAAATTAAAGTGAGGGCTGGTTTTTTTCTTGTTAATTGCTAATTTTCTTTGCTATTCTAACTGTCATTTGTCTAAGATTTGTAGTACTTTCATCTGTGTTTTGCTCTGTCTTTAGACATTTGCCTATCTTTGACCTTGGTTTTGGATTGTGGTTTTCAATACATTATGCTACCACTGACTAGTTAATGTCCTGCCTATGAATCAGGATCTCCACTGTGTGCTACCTGTCAAGGGCATCAACTCCCTGTTTCTCCATTTTGGCTAAGGCTCTGATCCTGGGAAGTTCTGTCAGAAGGTTGAACTGAGCTAGCAGGTGCCTCTGAGAGTTTGCTTTGTTGGTTCTTTTGTTCCTGGCAGACTAAGACTTTTCACTAACATGAAGAAAAAGCATTTGATATTCATAATTATGTAAAGTCTTATTCTAGAAAGCTGTCATGAAGTAATAGAGGAACACTGCTATGTCTCAGGTTTTGCTTCCTGGGTTTGAAGGCTGTGCTCTCTGCTGTTCATGTGGAGTCTGCATGTTCTCCTAGTATGTCCAGAGGTTTTAATCCCAGGTGTTTCACTTCTCCTCCCATATACTGAAGATGTTTGTATTGGTTTATATGGTGACTCTAAATTGAACTTGAGTAGTGGTGAGGGAACAATGTAATTGATTGGAACCTTGTTCAGGATTAGTTCCTTTTTAAGCCTAAAATTGCCACTGTTCACCTTAAACTGGATTAAGCAGGTTTAAAAAATGCTATGGTACATGTTTTGGAATTAGGAATTTAAAATTAATCGGGGTTTCTCTGGCTCCAGTTTAGCATTGCCTTTAACTTTCTTGAACAGAAATTTGCTTTCAGTCGTTTTAGATTGTGTTTTCTTAATCCCTTTTTCTTTCATTTTTCTTTCCAGTTTTGTCTTGTATCTTACTCATTTTTTTATGTTCTGGTTTAATATTTACAGGCCATGAATCATTGGTAACAATGCTGATTCACTCTTAGTGCCTGATATTGTTGGACTAGGCCTCAGCTATTAGTTGAGAAGGTCAGTTCAGGAAATGGACAGAGTTTTACTTTTTCCAAGCCAGTAGTACTCATAGGGACCACTCAACACTCAGATCAAAATTCAGCACCTGGCAATAGATGGCGCCATCAATCACTAGTTAATCCAACTATCCATCCCCTGCTAATAATTTATCAAGTTAAATTCCTAATTTGTAATTAAATCAAAAGGTGCTCTTTCTGATGCCATCCCAGTTTCAGGTAGAAATGTAAAGAAAAAAGCAAAGAAAAAATATATAACATTTTGGAGTAAAAGTAATAAGAAAACTAAGTATTTTATTAGGACTGTGTGAACTGGATAATCTTTGTATGCTCAGAAGTGTAAAGTAATGTCACGCATGCACATCGTAGGACCTCATAGGCTCGATCCGGGTATCTGATAACCCCCTAGGTCCAGAGGGTGCTCTGTCTCTAACATTCTCTTTTCTTTCTCTTCCCGCAGCTTGGAGAAGCCATCGAGTGAAGCCCTTAGCTCTGCCCCTTCTGGTGATCACACAGTAAAAAAGCTCAGCCACTCAGACGGAGCTCCCAAGATCGATTCAGTACTTTCCTTACAGCCAGGAGCTTATTCTGTTGAATTACGTAAGACACTGTTTTCTTTTCTACCTGCTGGCATTAATTTTCTTTTGATTCATTTTAAAGTAAATAGGATGACTGGTGTCCCAAATTTTCTAAGTTGCCTTGCCTGTCATTTCATAGTAGCAGTAGCTAATGGAGATGAAAGTTAGATAATGAAGGCCAAAAATGATATGTCTAGTAAGTACTTACAGCAACAACAACAACCATGTTTATTTTATTTTGAGTTATTTCTATAATAAGGTTAGATTGTAACATTTAATTGGTTGATACTTGACATGTTGAATGGCGGAGACAGCCAATTTCAAAGAGGAGTCTCCAGAGTACCACTATTCTTATAGACTCTACAAGCCAGTGATAAAAAGTAAAATGGCCTTATTTACAAATTAAACCAAGCATCTTTCTATATTAACAGGAACGGAGGATAGTGAAAACTGTACATGACTGATCTGCCTTACATGGAATTAAGGCAGCACCCCAACTGGCCAAGGACTTTATGAGTGGTGCCTTTCATTGACTCTGATCTATGGCCGTTAAAAAACAAAGGGAAAACCCCCAAAGGTGGGAAAGATACAGTTCATACATATGCAAAGTTGAAAGCTCCTGTTGTAAATGATACTAATCTTTCTGCCCTACTATGCTAATACAAATTATGTATGAAATATGCAACATAATTATGCAGTAATTATTGCTCCCCAAAACCTAAAAAAACAGCAGAATGAATCCACAGAGAGTAGACAGCTCTACGATGTTAAAAATGTTTTACCACTTTTTCTGCTTCCTGTCATCCACAGAGTGACAGAGAAAATGAAAAAACTTTCCATCATAGACCTTTATTAAGAGTTATTGCGTCCTTTGACACACTTCACAGTCTCAATACCTTTGAGTTTTCTAGAGCAAACAATTGTGCTGTAGTTCCTTTCTGAAGTGTTAGAAATGGGGATAATTCATAAAAATAGAGTTCTCCATTATCTCAACAATATGTTTATTGTGAGAGTGTTCTTTTTCTTCACTTAAAGTCCACCACCAGTTCTGTTGCGGCATTAGAATTTATTTCCAGATCATTTAGGTTACACTATTTGCATAAGTTTGGATATCTCATGTCTCTATACATTCTCATCATAATGTAGCAACTTAGGCATGAGATGTCCTGTTGGTGGGACACTGCCATGTTTTAAAGTTGTTTATTTTGTTCTATTTTTGCATACCCAAGGATGGCTTCTTTCAAATAAATCATAAGTTCTCATGCTGTCTGTTCTCTTTCTTGATTAAATTATGTGATTTGTAGATGTATATGTCGAGGTGAGCAGTGTATCATAGCTGAGTGAATCTGCTTTTATCACATATCCTTCCTATGTTGAGCCACATACAGAGAAAGGTTACTGGGTAGCTGAGGTTCAGTGCATTGTAATGACGTATAGCTGTCTGTGACTGTTCTTTTAATGTACCTGTCACAGCAAATACATTGCATGTACAACAGCTTATCATTAAGCACCATTACACACAAAACTGTGAGTCAGATTCTGATCACAGTTATGACTGTTGAGAATGACGCATTTGCTAAAGGACTCAGTGCTATGCTTGATTTTTAAGTATTACTCTTAGTATGACTTTGAAGCATTGCACATGTAGTTTTAAAGTTCAAGAGCCATGGGTTCAATCACCATACCTGGATGCCATCTGCTGCATGCTGCACCTATGTTAGTTTTCTGAGCAGTGCTCTTTCTATTTCAACTTAGAGTACCAGCAATGTTTCTTAGAGTGCTAGTGAGTAGTGTTACTCAATACTTGTGCCTCTCAAAGTTTCACATGAGAGCATACCTTTGATATCATACCACTCAATAATTTGAAAGTATCCTCATTTCCACTTTAGAATAGTGGAAATAAAAAAAGCTGTCTGATCTTGTTGCTTAGCATAAACACTTAAGTGCCATAAGAGATAAAAATTGGGAGTGGTCTGCCCTGGACTTTCTTATATATTCAGATATGGGGATGGATATTAGAGGAGTAGACCACAAGACAATGATTATATTTTTATATTATGTACATTAAAGAACCATTAGCAACAAATCAAATCAAACTAATAATATATTGAACAATGATTATAAAAGTAAAGTTGAATAAATCGGACTCTGCAGCTGCATGAATAAAAAAGTACCACTTCCGGTTAGTGGAAATAGCCCAAAAGGTGATAGAAATCTGCGTTTTGTACCTTATATTTGTATGCAAAATTTGGTTGACCTAAGTGAAAGCATACTCAAGTTATCGTGTTTACATAAACACACACAGACATAATTCCAAAAATGGTATTTTCGTACTCTCAGGGAGATCTAAAACGTTGAGATTCAACAAAATTTCGAAATAGAATTTTTGGAGGATTTCAATACTTTCCCTATACTTCGTACAGGAGAAAGTCAGGGAGGTCTAAGACGTCGAGATTCATCAAAATCCATCCATCCATCCATTTTCCAACCCGCTGAATCCGAACACAGGGTTACGGGGGTCTGCTGGAGCCAATCCCAGCCAACACAGGGCACAAGGCAGGAACCAATCCCGGGCAGGGTGCCAACCCACCGCAGGACACACACAAACACACACTAGGGCCAATTTAGAAACGCCAATCCACCTAACCTGCATGTCTTTGGGAGGAAACCGGAGCGCCCGGAGGAAACCCACGCAGACACGGGGAGAACATGCAAACTCCACGCAGGGAGGACCCGGGAAGCGAACCCGGGTCCCCAGGTCTCCCAACTGCGAGGCAGCAGCGCTACCCACTGCACCACCGTGCCGCCCATTCATCAAAATCTCGAAAGCAAAAACACTTAAAAAGACTGCAGGCCACAGGAGGTTATTTGAGGATATCAAATTAGAACATTAGAATACTGGATTATGGTTGGTTAAGTTTGACATAATTGTATAGAATGTTGTTTTCTTCAAACAAAATTACTAAAATAAAGAAAAATTGTGGCAAGTGCAGGCCATTTTGATTGTCCAATATAAACATCAAGTTGAGATTTGAAAGTCTCCAAAGTCCTACTCTCTACTGCACTACTTTGCAATGTATTTCATGTGTCTGTGGTTCTTTGAATGAAGAAAGACTTTCCTAAAATCTTTGAGCAAAATCTACCCTTAACAAGTTTCCAATCATATTCATATTGCAGAATTTATTTTAAAGTAACAACTGGGCTGTGCTGTATTAATTCCTCTTATAATTTTAAACATTTCAATCATGTTACCATTTAATCTATGCTGGTTAAAACTGAAAACAGCTCCTTTCATAAAAAAGTAATAGACAAGGTCTATCATTTTTGAGCACACAGAAAAATGAGCAAATATTAAGATAAAAAACAGAGAAAGCACTGACACATCATGAATGTGTTCATCTTGGCTTGAAAGTTTTCCACTTGTAGCATGCAGTGTGAACTCTTACATCAATGTTAATCTAACACCAGTAACCGTCAGGAACTAATAAAAGGCTAACAATGCTATTCTATGTGTTTTTCCATTATAAGCAAGAAATGTAAAGGAAGTGTTGTTTGTATATCGTGCTATTCGAAGTGCAACAACTACATTTATGAAAGTGAATCATTTTTAAATATTTTAATAAAATGTTTGCCCTAAATGTTTGTTTAAATAGTACAAACTTCAAAACACAGTCCACCAGGATTTACTAGGGTACTATGGGAGGATTGTTTAAAAAAAAAACCTTTACACAGACAGGGCTTATTGTACCCCACTAACTCCAGTTAACATGCACTGCTTTGTAGAATTCTCTCCAGCTGCAAGTGTGGATTTCTCTCTCCCAATTGAGTGTATGCCCTGTCCTGTGTCATTTTAAAATACAGCACCTTTTGCCTTGGAAACCTTTTACAATGGCAGAAGAAACATAATGTTTTGTATATATACTTAGAACAATTTTGAGAACACTGGGCCAATTTAGCTTAATAAACTAGCCAATCCTATTCATCTAATTTCTCCAAAATAAAAGGCTGAATTTTGTAATTCCCCAAAGTATTACAGTTCAACTCACTACCTGGTATTGTATTCCATGTGTCTATGGTTCTTTGCTGTGAGAAAGGTGTTCTCATTTTTGTGTGAACTGTTAATAAGTTTCTAAAAGGTATCTTGTTTTTTAACGATCATTATATAGTAAATATTGTACTAATACCCTTCATAGTGCTAAACACTTCAATCACATCACCTCCTAAGGCCCTGTCACACCACTATTTTATTTTTTCAGAAATTTTCACAGAAAGAGAATGATCTTTGTAAGTTGGGTTAGCCCCAGCACACTCCTGATATCGTTCATGTAGCAACTCAGTCCCACCATGCTGTGATTCACTCTGATAAAAATCAAATGGGCTCTGTGTATGCATGAGCTGATTACGAATGAATGCTCACTTAGAAATGCAATTCATAGAATGCAGCCGCAAGGGAATGGGAAGTGCAGGTTTTGGACCTAGCAAACAGAAGAAAAATTTGTTTGTCTGATGTATTTTTTTTCATATTATTACAGAACTAGCTGTCCCCCATGGCTCCACCCGTGCAGTAGTGAAACAGGACAGTGAGGTGGGTCCTGCCTGGCTCCCTACTCCTGACGTCACGCTTCCCCACTCCCCTCAGCCCGCAGCCTCTGTCTCGGATTAGCATAAATATATTGCTCCTGCAAACGAACTATGATTCTTAGCGCAATGAGAGAAGTCACAAAATCAACCGGAATGTTCAAGCAAATTATAGAAAAAAACCTGATCTAAATCCGTTAAGTAGGTCTCTCATTTGCTAGCTAAGTGGATGTAAGATACATCCCGAGGCTGGCGTGTGAGTGAGGAGGCCTTCCACCCCCCACCCTTCCCCAGCTTGCTGCGTGTCTCTCAGATTCGCACAAATAAATCGGTACTGCAAGTGAACTATGATACATAGTGCAATGAGAGAAGTCGCAAAAAGGGCAGAGATTGTGGCTGAAGTTGTCATACCTTGAAAGCATTCGTACAACACCAGCGTGATCAGCGAGAACATCATTTGCTGCCAGAAAAAGGTATGAGATCATGATAATTTGTAAATGTGAACCTCTGTTGGAAAGGCCTAATAGAGTTTAACATAAACTGTCAATTTTAGTTGTGTAATCTGACATCCTCAGGGGTCTGGGTCCATGTACTTTTTGGTATCTGAAACTTCATTTTAGATGCAAAAATGAAAGGAATTTTCAGATTTTGATTTCTGATTAAACAATAAAATAAGGGAAAATAAGGTATTTTTTAATTCAGTGGTAACAAATAGCAGTGATAAACTTAAAATTACACATAATTTTCTGAATTTATTTGTGATTCAAATAATGAAAGTGTTATAGCTCAAAAACAATAAAACAGACACATTTTCGTTGTCTGAAACCGGAGGTACTTCTTCTTCTGCGCGATTTTTGACAACACGTGCGAACAGTCCTCCTCACAACACATCGACCAACGGCCTTAAAGTTACACTGGCATCACCAGAGGATGGACCATTACGTTGTTTTTCGGAACACTAAAAGAGAGACACTCCAGGACGAGGCCATGACTGCAGAAAAACTGAGTTGCATCTTTCCGGTAAAAATACAAGCTTTGCAAACTTTGCTTCATTGATATAGCAGTTCTTATATGAACGTTATTGTTGTTACTTACTACGAAACAGCTACCATTTGGTGATTTCATTTAATAACACTAAGTCTGGTGATTTTTATAGTGCTAGCATTTTGAATGGTTGCTCATTGACTTTTACCGGCTACTATAGCTAGTAAATGTTTCGAGTATTAACAGTGCGCAAAGTGTAACACGTTAGGAGAGCAACGTGATTTACTGTACAGAAAGTTTTCTTAACATGTGTCACACTTGTCAATGAATGACCATTCACACATTTACACACATTCAAAATGCTAGCACTATAAAAATTGCCAGACTTAGTGTTAGTAAATGAAATCACCAAATGTTAGCTGTTTCACAGTAAGTAATAACAATAACTTTCTTAAAAGAACTGCTACATCAATGAAGCAAAGTTTGCAAAGATTGTATTTTTACCTGAAAGATGTGAGTCAGTTTTTCTGCAGTCATGTCCTCGTCCCGGAGTGTCACTCTTTTACTGTTCTGAAAAACAACGTAACGGTCCATCCTCTGCTGATGCCATGCAGTGTAACTTCAAGGCCGTTGGTCGATGTGTTGTGAGGAGGACTGTTCACACGTGTTGTCAAAAATCGTGCAGAAGAAGAAGTACCTCCGGTTTCAGACAATGAAAATGTGTCTGTTTTATTGTTTTTGAGCTATAACACTTTTATTATTTGAATCACAAATAAATCCAGAAAATTATGTGTAATTTTAAGTTTATGACTTGTATTTGTTACCACTGAATTAAAAAATACCTTATTTTCCCTTATTTTATTCTTTAATCAAAAATCGAAACCTGAAAATTCCTTTCATTTTTCGTATTTTCGTTTTTGCTTCTAAAATGAAATTTCAAATACCAAAAAGTACACAGACCCTCAGGCAACATTATTAGTAGCTGCAGTCATCACGTTTGACATCTCCTTTGTCTGAAAGACATATAATGTGCAACAAGCTTTTATCACCATTTGCTGAAACTAAAAAGGTTCATCTTCTTCAATCTCTCCTCATAGCTCGCACCTCTCAGTAAAGGAATCAGCCTGGTTGTTCTTCTTTAAGGCTTCCTCTAGTGCTACTGTGTCTTTTTTTTTGTAACACGTAGACTAAAACTGCACACAGTACACCAGATGAGGTCTCACTAGTGTGTTATTTAATTTAAACATAACCTCCCTTGTACTGTACTCATTGTGACATAACCCAACATTGTATTAGCCTTCTTAATGTCTTCACTACACTACCTGGATATAGATAGTGAAGAGTCTCATTGATAATAATAATAATAATAATAATAATAATAATAATAATAATAATAATAATAATAATACATTCTATTTATATAGCACCTTTCCAATGCTTAAGGCACTTATTTAAACTGCAGGATATATGTAACATTGGGTACAAATATTTCTTGTGGACCACCAGGGGGCGTACCACTCCCCAAACCCCGACACAGACAGGTGAGACACAAGTTCAACACAGCAGATGTTTTATTCAAGTGGGGAAGTGTTTTTCTTTTGCTCCCCATAGCACAGCACAGTAGAATACAAAGCAACAAATATATAACACAGTTCTTGACTCTTTCTCTCTTTCTCTGTTGCCTTCACTCCTCCTCACAAGCTTTGTCCTCCACCTACTGACTCTGGCTCACTGACTGGTGGTGAGGCGGCTTCTTTTATAGCGCACCCAGAAGTGCTCCAGGTGTTTCTTCCAGGTGTGATGGAAGTGGATCCTCCAAGGACTCAGCTGCCCCTGCAGTACCCCCTGGCAGCACTCACAGAGCCCAACAGGGCTGCTCCAAACTACAACTCCCAACATGACCTGCAGGAATCCATGGTGCTGTAGCAACCCAGGGGGCTGCCCTCTAGTGTCTTGGGAAAGAGAGTGACTCCAATATGGTCTCTCCCTCAGTCCTTCCACCCAGCCAGTGCCACGGCCGGGTAATGGTCCTGGCCATCCGTCACATTCTGCATAGAACGCTATACAGATAAATACAGGAGATACAATGCATTAAATAGAATAAAAGACAATAAGCCAGAGTAACAAACTAAATTCAATACTAAAAGAAAAGTCTGAACAAATTATAACACACACACACAAATTATCTGAGCATCTGGACAGAGATGTAAACTAAAAGAAGGGGCAGAATGTTAGGTTAAGGTAAAAGCCTTCCTTAATTTTAAGTTGTTTTTTTAAAGGAATGAATGGAATCAGATTCTCTAATCATTTCAGGAGGTCATTCCATTGTCCTGTTTAGGTTGTTTGGTGACACTAAACTGGTCCACAATGGGTGAGTGCTGGCTTGTGTGAAATTGCCAAGTAGAGAATTTGTGTCTTCTCCATAGCTTTCTCTCTGTTTATACTGTATATGATGCTGTTGGAATAGGCACCAGCTTGCCATAATTATGGAGGAAGTGGGCTTGGAATAAAGGACCTTAATATTAAAGAAAGAGTTAAAGTTGATGGTAGATTCATGTGTCGTGAGTGTTTTCAGTATTAGCATTTCTGACGTCACACCCTTTCACTTCAATCTGTTCACAATTTACATTTGAATAGATTTCAGGAACCTGAGGTTGACACTGAAATGTTGTTTAATTTAGACAAAAAACAGTTGTAGATTTACATTCACAACAAAAAGCAAAGGAAACATATTGGCAAATATTGAAACTCTCCAAACAAACTGCAATAATAAACTGTTATTTCTGGTTAAGCTGATTTAGTTTCTTTCACTTTCTCATTCTTAATTATGATAATATATTAGCATCATTATTTCTGGGTTGGTGCACAGCAGAAACACTTGTAACAGGTCAGCTCAAGTGGTATATTTTTGGCCTCTACTTTTTTAAGTGAATTGAGAATATCTTGATAAGCTGTTGTGGGGTGGTCACATTGCTTTCTTTTTTAAAAGTAACAACAAGTTTGATGTACATGATAAGCTGTGGTATGGCACAAAATATAGATGTTATAGAGAATATAACAAAAGAAATGAGAGCATTGTGGGTTAAATTGTAATAAAGTCACAGCTCAAATATATGCAACATCGAAGAGCCCCAAATACATATCACCATTATTCATATTAAAAGCTGTAACAGACATATTTACACAGCTACCATGGCATATGTCTCTTGTGGTAACCTTCTAGAGATTCCATCAAATGAAGGAAAGAAAGTGAGCTGCAAGGTTTCAAGGCCCCTTAATGAACTGCAGTACTTAGTACAATGAAACATCATAAATGTTTATGTTCTTTATGAAATGTTGTTATGATTGTGTCTTTGTTTTTAATATTTTCATTTTTGTTAATATTGTCATTTTTTCCTCACTCCCATTTCTGTTCTTTGCTTATGCTTATTGTATTGTTGGTACTTTTGCCCCAGCCCCTTTCCTCAATTACTGGCAATTAAGGCCTTCAGGTGTGACTTGAAGCAGCCCTATATATATGTCTTATGATTGCCTCAGATCTTTGATAAGGAATTAGCTAGCCTCTCTATTTTCGTTGACTCCCACATTGTCCTTCAAAGTCCCAGTGGGCTTTTGAGGATCTTTTAACCTTTTCATTTTGCTACTTTTTTGGTCTTGCCCTTTTGCTTTTGTTCTTCTGGACATTTGTTTTGGTTAATATTTAGAATTTGTTGTTATAAGCTCTATATTCACCAGCAAGCCAGAACCTTCTCTTGTCTGCCTGAAGAGGTTTACCCCAGATACAGCCAGTCCACAAAAGGGAACTGACTTTATCTATTTAAAAATAACCACAGTGTGTCAACAATTATCAAGAATTCTCAGCAAACAAGAGAAACTGTGAAGTTCTATAGCTTGTATCCAAAAAGGTGACAAGGAATCCTTAGAAATAAAGATTTATTAAACAAAAATAAAGAAAAGTAACACAAATGCTTGAACTAACCAAAAAAGGTTGAATTAAAGGAAGTCCAGGTTAAGCAATTTCTAAAAAGGACTAATCAAAAGAATAAACCCAATATAATGGCAAAAATGTCCATAAACTAGCAATTGTCACTTAAAACAGTATTTACATTAGACACCAACACACTTCAATGAGCCACTACTGCATCTCCTCAGCTCTCAGCCTTTTATAACTTAGTGAGAGGATCCAGTAGCAGATGTGTCAAGTTGGCCCCGCCCTTTAGAGTTTCACAGAAAAAGTACATGGAACCTGAGAACATTTAAAAAACAGTGCAGAAATGATTTTACATACAATTAAAACAACAACTGCGGTGGGTTGGCACCCTGCCCAGGATTGGTTCCTGCCTTGTGCCCTGTGTTGGCTGGGATTGGCTCCAGCAGACCCCCGTGACCCTGTGTTCGGATTCAGCGGGTTGGATAATGGATGGATGGATAAAAACAACAATAAAACAAAACACACAATAATCCAATATGACACATACAGTATCAGTATTTAAATGTATTGTTTCCATTTTGTGTCTTATGAATTTTTTTGGTTGTCCAAAACTTTTTTGGGTTTTGTTGTTTTAATTAGTTTTTAATTTAAGCAAATAAATTCAATGAAAGACTCATTTCCTTTTTATCTGAACCAGGGGTTTTGACAGTTCCTCTCTTTCCGTCAGCTTTATTGACAGTATAGGTCTCTGACCTCTTGGTTGTACCAAATGTTTGTTGTTTTTTAGGCCTGAATCACAGAAGATGCTAATTTGGTGCCAATGCATTCATTACATGCAGTAAATCACAGGATACCATACCAAGCAGCATGGACAAAAGTCTACCTATGGACATTTTAAATTGGTTTTACAGTCCATTCCCAAATGTGGTTGTGTAATTGTTCATGTAAAACCTCAGCACTGCTTTAAAAGGCAGCCTCAACTGCAGTTGACATTAAAAATTCATTTTTCTCTCCAAAACCTTTGAATTAACATCTTATTTATGCTTGGTTTAAGGGTAGAGATTTTAAATGGTTTAAACTATCAATAAAGATTTAATCATTCAGCTTTTTCATAAATAGTACTTGCCAGCCTCCTGGCAAGAAACTGGTAACAAGTTAAAAAGTATATTTCAAACCCTGATAAGACTGCAGGTAAGATTTATGAAATGAGGCAAAATTATTAAAGGAAGGAAATTACCACAACTGGTAGAGAGATATTAAGCTGAACATTTAAAACATTGCTACCAAGCTGTGGTGAGAATTAAAATGTGAAGAGACTAAAGAATTTCTTTTCAGTCTTATGAGATACTGAGCATTCCCAAATTAGTTTAAACGATATTGCAAAAATTATTCTTCTTCTTCAAAAACCAAAGGTGCAGACTCTCCCTGTGTAGTACCCAGATAGATGTATCTGTTTTTCATTGACATCTTAGTTTCAGTTACAGTCACCATCAAAACCTCCTTGAACAGACCAAATCCCTGATGAGCTGAAGGGTCGGGAGCCATTGTAGGGGAGCTCATACTATGGGCCACTTGTGACATTTAATTTTCATTAAAACATTATGTGGCAAAACAAATAAACTGACGTGAGAAATCAGCATGTCAGACATGCAAATGATTAGGTTTGTATGTTTATTATATTTACAGCTGCATGAATAATGCAAAAATATGATTATTAGACAGGATCTGAACATAGTGACCTTAAGGTACTTCAGCTCCTGCTCTCATAAGATGATGCAAATAGTTTTGACAGTGGCGTATTGTTGGTCAGTTTCATGTATTGTCCCAGCAATGATAGTTGCTGGAAGGCTGTTGGGACCAGTGGGAAAAATCTTCAATGCCCAGGAGTGCAGATTCAAGAAAAGAAAACCTGCTCAAGCAATAGGCTATCATAACACCAATTTTGAACGCATTACAAAATCTACAGAGATGTGTTTTCATTTTTTTTGTGGGCCACTGATTACAGTACACAACTCACCCTTCATAGACTATTTTGTCTCTGATACAGGAGTCATACAATACAATGGCTGAATCTTCCACAGTGTTCTCTCTATTCATAATCTCTATAGCTCCATGCCATAGCACATAATCACAACTCTTATTTGAAAATTTGATGTGGATGAATCATTAATGTCTTTCCTCTGGCTTCAGATTTTTTCCCTCATGCCTGTTCTGTCACAGAGTGTGTTTTCTTTAGTCACATTTTCCAAAGTGAGCACTGCTGAAAGACACTTTACAAATAGGAAGACATAGTATAATTTTTCCATATTGTACTGCAAAAAGGTGGAAAAGTGTCAAGCCATGCAAATTCAAAACCAACAACTTTTCCTTACGCAAAACTTGAATGTACACTGGAGTTGTGGTTAGTAGTACAATCATGTGCTTGTGTGCCAGAAAACCTGTGCTTTACTTTGTATAAAATTAACAGAAAGTATCCACAAACTTAGATAGTGAGTTACCCATGGCATCAATAACATCATATTGGTGCAACACCTAGAGCACACCCTTTGACAATGTCATGTGGAATCACAGTAACAGTTCACCAAAGATGCAGTACCTGTGGAAAAACTAAATAGCATTGCGTCATAAATCTCATAAATCAAAATAAAATGATTAATTTAGGCTAAAACAATATTACAATCAAATAACAAAGATGCATAGGAATTCACGGCACTAAAAACCACAGAAAAAAAATATGTTGAGAACATCATTCATAAAACCCCAGGATCATAACACATGCATTCTCCACCCTTTGCCACTTATATGACTGGGGTTTGTTTTGAAATGTTCTTACATTATTTAGTAATGTTTTCAGATTTCTTTGTATACTATTATTTTTTTAAGTCATTGATTTTTTCTCTTACATTTATTTTTAGTTTCAATTTCAAGTTATAAGAGTTATTTTGCATCTTATCATGATGTCCTGTTGATTTTATGGACATTGTTATTTTGTGGACACATTGCTACAACATTGATATTTGAGGATGTCCTGGAGTGAATGGCACTGAGCTTTATACTGTCATAGCAGGTTAAATCTCACTCCACAAACTTTCTGGTTATCCGAGATTGTGGATTTGACAAAAACATAGCACGCATTCTTTAACAGTTCTCTGTTTTCCTGTCTTTGGATTCTTTACTTCTGTTTTTTTCTATTTTAATTTTTTGTTAGTGTTTTGGCTATGATGTTAATTTTTTTTAACTCTTAAAGTAACAGACTTCACGTTCTTCATGACTTCATCCTTTCTTCTGGTCAATTTTTCTTTTTCTGCTACTAACCATTTGATAGTACTCCATTTGCCTGCAAATTGTTGTTAGCCCTTCCTATCATTGTCTGTTGCTGTGTAACATTAGTCAGATGACAGTCATATGAACAATGTTCTACAGCAACAGACAATGACAGGAGGAACCAGATGAAATTTGCAGGCAAAACACATGGCAAGCAGCTGAGGCTACTTAAATCCTAGCAGATCAAAAACTATAAAAAGAAGAGCAGGTATTTTTCTTGTTAATAGATCTCTAATTGTTTGACTTAACTGGCAGGTTTTATCATTGAAACACCTAGCATTAGACTGAACACATTCTTTCAGCAATGCAAGAAGCTACCTGCTGGCTTTATTTTTTGTTTCTCCTTTTATCAGACTCCCTGAAGACATGTAACTGCAATAGGGTTGGTATATTGCAGCCATTCCTGTCTTCTTTGGATGTTTCTGATCCCTGGGATTTCCAATTACCTCCCTAGGACATTACAGCCATTTCTAGTCCACTGCAGATAAAGATATACATTAGTTTTCAGTTGTGGATGTTGAAACTTTAGGTGCTTAAGTTTAGGTTCACTCCACACCATTTACAATTAATAATTAATACAAGGGTTAAGTTTAATAGTTGATCAGTAAGGTAGACATTTCTGCCTCCCATTCCAAAAATGCCTCATCATCTGCAGTGACAAGATTACTTTTACACCTTTAGGTAAGAAATTATGTTTATTACTGAACAAAGTTTAGAGACCTTACTGTCAGAGAACCAAATAACCTTTAAGTAACCTTCTGTTAATTTTACTTGTATGACTCTGTGGGCTAAAATATCACAAATTCACCAATATGCCCTACCTCTGGCTGCCATCTTGTCCCCATAACATTTTGTATGCTTTTTCCAGATTAATAAAAACTGCAACAATGGCTTCCTTATTGCTTAATTTATTCTTTATATTTGACTCCAGTCGAACACAATTATTCAGACTGCTTTCTTTTCTTCTTGAAATACAAGAAAATTAATATTTTTTTAACTTTATTGGGTTATTATTCAATCACACCATTATATTTTCTAACATTCTCACTCGGCTAATTTGGAATCACCAATAATCATATCCTTCTAGCCATTGGTAGAAAAACCCATGCAGACATATGGATATTGTATAAACTCCACATGGACAGAGATTAGTGTTCGCATCCACTTTTAAGCTCCTAATTACTAATCATTCATAATAAATCTGATACAAATAAAGGAATAAAGGTAATAAAAGCAACTAGAAGTCTTGAAATATTCAGCTAAATAATTACAACTAAAGGAAAGCAATATGAATTTAAAAATTAAATTCTCACAGTAATACAGATGAGTTGAGTTTTCTAGGTTCTTGCAAATTATTTTGAGATGCTGCTGCACAGTAACTGAAAGTTCAATAAAAACTTGTAGTGAGTTTAAGTTTGATAAAGTGTGTTGTTCATTGTCAGTATAGCAGTAACGTAAGATAGCAAACAACCAAAAACGGTTTTATAAATAAACAAAACCCAATATTCTGTATATCTCTTCTCACAGATAGAGAGGACCGTTCATCTTTACCAAACAGCATACAATGATCAGCACTAGATAGATAGATAGATAGATAGATAGATAGATAGATAGATAGATAGATAGATAGATAGATAGATAGATAGATAGATAGATAGATAGATAGATAGATAGATAGATAGATAGATAGATAGATAGATAGATAGATAGATAGATAGATAGATACCATAATAAAAACATAAGAGAAAGATAAAGAGTTGGGGCACCTTGTAGACGAACCATGTATATTTTTGACAAAAACAAAAAAAAATTGCAAAAATAGCACAACATCTTTACAGATCTCAGTTATCAGCTAGACTGACTAAAGATGGTGTTAGAACCCCTTTAAAGGAATCAAGACATCTTCAAGGGACTGCTGGACTGTTGCTGACAGTCCATCCCTTGATTCAGGGTTGAATTTCCATTAGATAATCTCTCAGGTAGTCTCTTAAGTGCACATGTGTGACACACACACTGAGGCCACATCCACCAGAATAATTAAACAGGAAGAAAAAATAAAATGAAAAACGTCTGACTTAGCAGTCATGTCATAGTGAGTCATTATGCAAGCATATTGCTGTTTTTTTTAATAATGGAGCCCAAGTAGTGTTTCTTGACACATTTGTGCTAAACAATTTATTGGCAAAATATCTTCATTGTTAGTGTGTTAGAGAGAGAATGTGCAGAATTGTTTATAATGGCATTCAGTTTCACTTTCAGTCTCTTCTCCTCCTCTACTGCTTCCAGGGGGTCCAGAGTGCAACCCTTAACCGAGCCTGCCCTGATGTAAGAAAATGAGGACACCTGAACAAAAACAGTCACCCTTTTATCTAAATCCAAATGGACTTAAGTTTAGGGAATGTCAAAAGATGCCCTCAAACCACAATGTTTGTTTCTAACTGTTAAACATTAAGGGACACTTGCAATGATATGGGTTGCCATCCTGTGAGGATTTCTCCAAATAGCTACAGTATATAATGCCTAAAAAAGGAAACTATTTTACAGGACCAGATGTACCCTATATTGTTCCGTCATGAATCCTGTCTCTTTTAGGCTGATAATTCCTTCATTACATACTGTTAAACTAAATCAAGAGTGGTTTGATGAATGGCAGGAAGAATATACATAAGTTGTGCAGTGTGCCTTCTACAATCACCAGATATAAACACCATTGAAACTTTAGAGGAAGTTTTGGAGAGCAGGGTGTAAACTAGGTTTCCATCTCCTTCATCCCTTGAAAAACTGAAGGCATTTCTTCTTGAAGAAAGGTGCAATATCCCACTACACACAGAGTTCAGTGATTGTGTAACAGGTGTCTGGTCACACTTACAAGTAATCTAACTTAGACACCATTAAAATATCCGACTACGCCACCCAGTTTTATTAAGAGACTGGGAAATCCTGAAATTTACCAATAATAGCACACAGGTTTCTTTAAATTGGGCGGTGAGTAAACACACAATGAAAGACACAACAGTAATTTCAGAAAAAAGCAACAGTAAGTTCTATTACACAAGACAATAAAAAAATACATTAAAAAGATAAATGAACCTAACCAAATCTAAACATATCAGGAACGAATTTCCTTTTTTTAAAAGGAAAACACACAGTCCACACTCTAAAAGTCCATTAAAAGCAAGAATTGGAGGATACAACCTTTAGTGGTGCAGAGTCCAGTTTGCGCACTGTGTTACCCTAACACTTAATCGTTCAACTGTCCATGGATGCACTCTGTTCCCCGGACACTCATTTCCCAACAGAAGTTGTGTCAAATCGTTGAATCCCTGTCAGCGTCTCTTCGTTGTTCCTTTTTCTTCCACTCTGGGCTCCTTGTGTTGCTGTGACCTACGCACGCCTCATTTCTCGTCTGTCAGCTTTGCTTGGTCCTTTCATGCGGACTCCCTCTCTCGCTGAACCCACATCCGGCATCTCCTTGTGGAGCTGTCTCTTCCTCACTGAAAGTGTTGCCGTCCTTGTGCCTCACGTCGTGCTAGCCAGGTACCCTCGTCTGTCTATGAGCCCCTGTGCTCTGTCCGAGTGTCTTGGCAGCGTTCTCAGTGGACTGTCCTTCCTGCCTTCTGCTGCCCAGGAGTTTAAAAATCCTTCAGTCCCTGCTGTTGTCAGTCCTGGACAATCAGTTTAATCAATGGCACATCTAAATTTCCTGGGTTTGACAATTAATAAAACACAAGTTAACAAAATGTATTGTTACCAACCATTAATGAGTACAGATCTGCTGATTAGAAACCAATATTGTCAAACATGTTAATTTCAGGTAAATATAGACATCCTCCAAGGCCAGACTTCAAAGCGGTGACTCCTTTGCAAGACAGCAAATACCTACACAAACAACCCTGACACAATCAGTAACTGGATTATCCAGGAAATCGAAAAACAAGGTCCCCTTCTGACAATTGTATGACACCATTCCAAGGGCTGAAGCTGTTCTGAAGGCAAGGGAGGCCATACTCCTTATCTGGTTCTAGATTTTAGTATTTTCTTAAGGCCAAGTCTAAGGTCATTGTTTTGTACAGGAAAGGGTGGAGTGCCCATTCCAGGTGGAAGATGAGTGTTGTCTCAAGGAAAAGAAATTAAAGTATCTCGGGGTCTTATTCACGAATGAGGGAAGAAAGGAGAAAGAGATCGACAGGTGGATCGGAGCAGCAACCACAGTCATGTGAACATTGTACCAATCAGTCATGGTGAATAGAGAGCTGAGCTGAAAGGTCTCGATTTACTGATTGATCTGTATTTCTAACCTCACCTATGGTCACAAATTTTGGGCAGTAACCGATAGAAATTTATTGTGGATACAATTGTCAGAAATGAGCTTCCTTCACAGGGGATTTGGGCTCAGCCTTAGAAATAGGATGAGGAGTGCTGACATTTGGGAGGAACTTAAAGTAGAACCACTGCCCCTTTGCATCAAATAGTCCCAGTTGAGGTGGTTCAGGCATCTGCTTAAGGGACCTCCTGAATGTCTCCCTGGGGAGGTGTTTTCTTGTATATCCTACTGGGAAGATATCTTGGAGCAGACCCTGGACACAGTCGAGTGGTTATATCTGTCAGCTGGCCTGGGAATGTCTTGTGAAAGAAAAATTAACTGCTTGCAAGCTACTAAGGGTTAATAGCTGACAAAGCCGTTTTTCTATAATGGCAGGTTATTCATATAGGCGTCTGTCATAAGACAGGGTTCAGTAAGCTGACCAAAGACAATTTCCAGTTTCTTAGGAACGCGTCTATTTGACACAAGAGAGCTGACCTGTCTTTCTCTAGGGTCTATCTGATCAGTGAAAAAAATAAGAACAGATGGCCCAATAGCGTACTTAAATAAAATGCTTAAGTAAACGATATTATGTTTATCTTTAAAGAAATAAGGGGAAGGAAGAAAAAGGTAATAAAACCAATGGAAAAAAATGTAATTTTGCTCTTCTGCCTTGCAACGTGGAATCCACATACTCATTTGTGACTGAATAAAAATCTACTTGATTGAACTTGTCCTGTCTTCCTCGGGGAAGTTTTTAGTTTTTTTTTTTATTTCCACAGCTTCATCCCCCAAGGAGTTGGAGAAGGTGACAGGGAAAAGGGACATCTGGGTATCTTTGCTCAGACTGATGTCCCTACCACCCAAACCTGGGTAAGAGACAGAAAATGGAAGAATGTTAGGTGTAGGTATAATAGGGTGCCTATGCTGTGCCAAAGGGGAAAATATTTTGAGCATCTGAATATATAAAGAAAACATGAATATATATGGTCAAATATGGATATATAATGCCAGCTTTTACTCTCTATACTATACCCACCCAGTATACAGTCCTTGTGTTATCAGTTCAATTTGATACAATTTCTTTTTGTAGATTTGTATTTATATTTTATACATTAAATTACAGTTATAAGCCCAAAGCACTCCATATGTCTTCAGAAATAGTCTACATAAAATAAAATACAAGATACAATACTGATCCTTATCTGTAAATCCTGCTCCAAATGTACAGTAAGTAGAGTAAGAAGATGAGTTTCCTGATTTTCCTTTACATCATTACAGGGCATGAGAGCTAATACCATTTTGAAATCTGACGCAAAACTATAAAACAATATAATTTAAATGATCTCCCTTGGAAAAGATTTTTTGAGTCTGGCAGGTCAATGCACCAGGGCATTGTACTGTTGCTCCCAGAATATTCTGATTAAAAGATAATCTTGGTCTGAGTTGGTGTCGCAATCTCTTCCTTTAAAAGAATCTGAAAGATCCCTTCACATCCAAATCCCTCTGATAAATTATGAAAAGCATGGAGGCTAGCAGGTCGGATTGTGTCCAATATTTCTCCCTCTCATACTCCCAAATCTCCAATTCTTGAATTTTTTCCATGCCATTGGCCACATACTGAGACACATCAAAGATGCCTGAAGCCACTACTTAAAAAATGTTAATTAAATATTCCATTTAATCCAACTATGACACTATTGCCTCACACACCTTTTGGTGTGTATCATCCTTTCCTGATAGCTTTCTGTTTTCTCTCATTGTCTAATGTGTCTCTGCAAAGCCTGTTCAGCCTGTTCAGTTGCACTGTATACCGGATACGTAAAGAATTTGGCTGCCCCCATATCCGGTATGGTCTGGCTGACCTGTGCAAATACGGCAAATTGCACAGTGAAATCAGAGTTTTTTGCTTTCCCAGCGTCTGACAAAAGTGCTGATTCAAAGTGCCACTTAATCTCATAGAACCACTAAGCGAATGGCAGGTTAACATAAGCCACACTTGAGCGCTAGCTGCAATAAATGTGACTCAGAGACATGTGTTTTATTTGTTTGTTTGTTTGTTTTCTTTACAGTGTTCTGCATATTTAAATGAGTTCAGAAGTGCTGATTTTAAAAAAGATTAAACCAGCATAATTGGAGACTAGTGTCCACATGTTGGTGGGAATGCTTTCCTGCTTGGGCAGCAGAAGGTTCAGAGTGCACTCCTTGAAGCAGATTCATGTTCCATGGCTCCTCAGAACTGACATTGACGGTTGTGGTTGGTGATAAGCACATTACCAAGAAACAGGGCATGTCCTGTTTTTAGAAAAGCCTTCAAATGTAAGACAACAGATACCTACTCAGTTTGATAAGAGCATAACAATCATCTCCACCCTTTGTTTTAAGAAGCTAGGCTACACTTGAAAACAGAGGCACAAGCATGGTATCACTCATGGCAAAAGTCACTTTATTTAGTTCATTTCATAGTTCTAGAAATGTGGAAGTCAAGCAGCAGCCCAACTGTTAAAAGTAAATTCATTAGTAAGAAAACTAACGTGCATGAATGGTTTCCTTAACATTTTGTTTAGCCATGATGACTGCCATGCGTACACTAAACATGAACAGAGGTGGTATGTGGAGTACAACATGAGAACCACTGGGTTAGGTTGATTGGCGATTAAATTAACCCTGTAGTAGGGTGGATGTGTGTGTCTGAATGGACTGGTATCCCATGTAGACCTGGTGCCCAGTGCTGCTGGACTAGGCTCTAGCACCCTACAAACCCCTGAACTGGATTAAAAAGCTTTGCAAATGTTGTGTTGTGTTATGTCATATTCAGGCACCCAAAATGTGGATGACAGGTTTTGTGAAGCCAGGAGCTTCACCACTTTGAATTGGATGTATTCAAAAAATTTTAAGGCTTTCATTTTGAGTTTGATCTGGTGAGATGCTCAGACAGATGTAGTTTTTAATAAAATCATTAAATGCCACAGTACTTAACAAAGAAGATATCTGGAGAAAATGTGAACAACATAATTAAATTATAAAATGGCATTAAAAGTTTTGTTAATGGTTCATCTACTTATGTACAGTACTAGCCGTCCCCTGCAGCTCCGTCCGCATAGTAGTGCAACAGGACAAACTTTAAAAATAAATAAACAAAAAGGTATCGATAGCAAAGCAGAGGCAAAGTACACTCCAAAACACAGCGGTAGACTGACTCTTCACTTCTAACATCATACTTCCCTCTTCCCTCGGCCCGTAGCCTCTGTCTCGGATGGGTGCTCCTGCATGATTCTAAGCGTGATGATTTAAGTCACAAAATCAACAGGAATGTTCAAGCAAATTATAGAAAACACCCCCAATCTAAATCCATTAAGCAGTTCTCTCGTTCTCTAGCTAAGCGAATATAAGGTACACCCTGAGGCTGGTGCTTGAATGAGGAGGCCTCCACCCCCCTCCCCTCGGCCCGCTGCGTCTCTCTCAGATTCGCGTAAATAAATTGGTACTGCAAGTGAACTATGATACTTTGCGAGATGATAGAGGTCGCAAAATTACCAGAATGTTCAAGCAAATTATAAAAAAAATCCATTAAGTAGCTCTCTCGTGAAAAGTGGACAGACAGACAGACGTTGGACTTTATATAGAGAGAGATGTACACAATTGTTTTTGGACCCCATTGTAATAATTTAGGGTCATGAAGAATCCAGCATCCAGCCAAGAGGCTGTGAGTACCAACATGGTGTTACTTTATCACAGGATTCCCTCGTACTTAGTCACGCAAGGCCACATTAGGCGTCTAATGTCCTAATATTGATATACATATATGTTTTCTAAATTTTTAAGTGTTTAAAATAAATAATTTTTCATTTATTTATGTATGTATGTATGTATGTATGTATGTATGTATGTATGTTATTGTGGATATACAGTAATTTAATGATGCATTCATCTGTTGAATAATCTTGTGGCAGGGCGGCACGGTGGCGCAGTGGGTAGCGCTGCTGCCTCGCAGTTGGGAGATCTGGGGACCTGGGTTCGATTCCCGGGTCCTCCCTGCGTGGAGTTTGCATGTTCTCCCCGTGTCTGCGTGGGTTTCCTCCGGGCGCTCCGGTTTCCTCCCACAGTCCAAAGACATGCAGGTTAGGTGGATTGGCGATTCTAACTTGGCCCTAGTGTGTGCTTGGTGTGTGGGTGTGTTTGTGTGTGTGTCCTGCGGTGGGTTGGCACCCTGCCCAGGATTGGTTCCCTGCCTTGTGCCCTGTGTTGGCTGGGTTTGGCTCCAGCAGACCCCCGTGACCCTGTGTTCGGATTCAGCGGGTTGGAAAATGGATGGATGGATGGATAATCTTGTGGCAGGATAATTGAAAACAATGTGAAAATGATCGAAATTCGATGCAGATCGCTATTTGAAATGAACAAACTGTTTTATAGGATTAGCAATTGTACATATTCACATGTGTTTTAGTTTATGCAAATAATTTTTTAGATTGTTTTGAATTCAGATCAATCCTTTTTAATTAAAGATTTTACCAGATGAGAACACGCAACCGGGTCCTCCCTGCGTGGAGTTTGCATGTTCTCCCCGTGTCTGCGTGGGTTTCCTCCGGGCACTCCGGTTTCCTCCCACAGTCCAAAGACATGCCGGTTAGGTGGATTGGCGATTCTAAATTGGCCCTAGTGTGTGCTTGGTGTGTGGGTGTGTTTGTGTGTATTCTGCGGTGGGTTGGTACCCTGCCCGGGATTGGTTCCTGCCTTGTGCCCTGCCCTGGCTGTAACAGAAAGGCAGTGCATGAATGATAAAAGACCTGGCCTGAGTTAAACGACAGAGAGAAGTTGGTGTTCAAATCCAGCACAAGCAGCAGATAATGGAAAAACTTATACAGAGTCACGAGCTGGTGGGCCACTGAATCATGACTATCTGGCCAAGTGGCTCAGACAATGGACTTTTAACCTCAAAGATGTATGTTTACTTTTCACTTGAAACTCACTGTATGAACTTTGGCAGGACACTTAAGATACCATTGTTCAAACTGGAAAAAAAGAAAAAATTGAAATCATTCCTAAAGGTCAATACTTAAGAGCTTAGTGCATGGGAATGGTGGCTAGTGGATGTAAATATTTGTTTATGACAGTGTCATCCTCCAAACCATTTTTGAGCTCACTTTTCTAGTAGGCCAGTTTACAGTGACCACTTAAGCTCACTTTCTGGAAAAAAAATGTGAAAATACCCTTATTTAAACATGAACACAGCATTAGAACTCTATGAAAAAGGCACTAAAGCTGTGAAATAGACTGGAGTTCAAACTCTGCATGGTGACAGCACTTTCAGCACTACTTGCATCAAATGCATGGGCTTCTTTTTTTTAAATTGTATCTATATACAATTCGGTATCTGTCTGTGTAGCATATATACATACACATTGTATTCAGCATTAATATTTACAATCTATCAGAATATATTTGTAATGTATGTAGTATATAAATGCAAAGAATTTTCCATTCAAGTACCAGGTGCATCACAAACATTAGCACTGCAGTTGAAAATCCTGTAGCAAATGGCAATGGTGACAATGGGAAAACTGACACTGTAACTTCATAAAGGAAAATGTAAATAAAAATATACGAGGGACATTCAAAAAGTTTCCACACTTTTTTTTAACTCTATTTATTAAGAGTTTCAAAAACAAATGACATTACTACATAGTCACCTTAGTTTGTGATGTAATTTTCCCAGCGTTGTACCAACTTTTTAATGCCCATTTACTACTCATCCCGCCTTCACCGTTTGCAACGAAAATACAGTATAACAGTGGGGAAACATTTTGAACGTACCTTGTACAGTATAATACAAGTCAGTTAGTTAGTTAAAGTACAATAATTCATTAAAATGGTATAAATAAATAAGAACTTGGAAAGGAACTGTTTTTGTTCCACTTTCTCTAGAGAACTGAAGATACAGGATTGACTGTCAGCTGTTGCCGGAAACAGAAGACTACAGTATATTTGATTTCCGGTTTACAAAGGCACTGTTTAACTCTTTAGAATGCAGCCTGTTTTGCAATAGTTGTTGCAGATAAATCTGGGAATACCCAAATTCGTCTGTTTTCGAATAGGATCTCCCCCCTCTACCTGTAGTGAAATATCAGGTTTTCTTTATCCCATAGTTTATCAGATCTAACTAATAAACTTCTAGGCTTTGAGGGATTTCATTGGATCTGACTTCCTAGTTTTCTGTGAAGTCCTTTGCTTCTAAAGTTTTTCATTCTTTGTCTATCTTTAGACACCACAAGATTGTTACAAAACATACCGAATTCAGATAGTAGTGCAGTAGTTCTTTTATTGGCAGCAGATGTTATTTGTTATCACACCTTGATGCAAGCTGTGAGCAGGAGCCTACTTCCTTTAGGTGAACCCCAAATACTTTGATTTTATCTTTACATTTGCTCATTTTTTTCCTATACTTTGTCCATTTTTGCTAGATTTACTTCCAACTTTAAATCCACATTGTTGCTTGATTGTACTTCCAGATCCTTCATATCCTGGCTCATATCCTGACTGTTTTGAATGAGATACCCAGTGCCTGTTGATAAAATCTTCCTCACATTTTATTGCTACCATAACCATACCTCAATTTAGCTATGATTTTTTTTTTTTTGAGGTGTGGCCAAGGTTACCTTTGTGTCACAAATACCTCTTTGAACTTTAACCTTAAAGCTATATCTTGGTCTCATCTGACCTCAAAACCTTTCCCTCATCACAACTGGGTCATTCTCTTGCTTTCTGATAAACTCGTGACATGTTTTCACATTGCTGTTTTTCAGAATTTTTTTTTGTGCCATCCTCCAATCCAGGCCAGTGCTCTATAGCAGGGTTGTCAAACTCCAGGCCTGGAGGGCCGCAGTGGCTGCAGGTTTTCATTCTAACCCTTTTCCTAATCAGTGACCAGTTTTCACTGCTAACTAACTTCTTTTCCCTTCATTTTAATATCCTTGTTTTTAAGGATTAAGTCCTCTGAATTTATTCCTTTCTTCATTAAATGACAGCCAAACAGAAATGAGATGTGAAATGAGCCAAAAGATGACCAGCTAAACTATCATTTCAAACTCCAACCAATTTAACTCCAAACAATCTCTTAACGAGAAGCTGATTCTTGCTGTTAATTAAACCCGTTATTTAGTTCCATGGCTTGTTGCTGCACTCATTCTGCCACAGCACACATTTCCAAAACTCTTGATTTTTCTGTTTTTTCTAATAATACCATCAAAATGTTTTGGTGACGTGAGAGATCAACCTTACCGAGACAATCACCTTTCTTTATTTTCAGATATTGTGTGATAGGCACAGGTGAGCTGGTCATGTGGTGGCTTGTTTTGTGTCTCATTATTGTTTAGTTGCTAATTAAGGAAAAAGAAACAACTAAGGGGCCTGAGTCAAGTTAATTAAAACTAAGGCAAATGAAGTTAATTAGCAGCAAAAACTGGTCTCTAATAAAGAAGATAGTTAGAATGAAAACCTGCAGCCACTGCAGCCCTCCAGGACCAGAGTTCATGCTCTATAGAGCTCTTACTAAGGTTAACTGGTATCAGATACTGAATTCTAAAGGTCCTTCAAAGTGATTGTTGGCCTCACTGTGGCTTCTTGCACAACTTTCATTATTGTGTGCAAAGAGAGTTCTGACTGGCAACCTTTTCTAGGCAGCACCTGGGTGGTTACATGTAACTACCACTTCCTGATACTTGAACCAATAGAGACCACTTTGACAATCAAGCATTTAAATGTTGTTTCATAGCTTTTTTCTAATTTTGCTTTTGTTTTATTTCTTTAGTTTTCATTTGCATAGCTGTCATCAGGTTCATGATGATCCCTTAATTGTGGGATTTTTGACCCAGAAAACATGTCCATTTTTTTGCTGTAATTTTAGAATTCTTACACACAAGGACTGAAAAATTAATCAAACAGTGTATTTGACTTTTTCTTGTATAGATTCTTTCTGAAATAAACTATATCACATTAAAAAAAAAACTAATTTAAAATTTTACTGTTTTTAATTCAGAATGTCATAGACAAGACAGTTTCGATTTAGGTTTTGTTACTCAGAAACTGAATAAGTTTTGCAAGGTATTTTACATACAGTTGATTATTATTAATTTAGAGACTGAAGCAAAATATATTGTTTTATTCTTACCTGAACTTATGAACCTTCCATCTGACTTTTGCCAAGCTGAGATAATGTAATTTTAATGGGTGATATTAATACGCTCATATATGTGGGCCGGGCGGCATGGTGGCACAGTGGTAGTGCTGCTGCCTCGCAGTTAGGAGACCCGGGTTCACTTCCCGGATCCTCCTTGCATGGAGTTTGCATGTTCTCTCCGTGTCTGCGTAGGTTTCCTCCGGGTACTCTGGTTTCCTCCCACAGTCCAAAGACATGCAGGTTAGGTGCATTGGCGATTCTAAATTGGCCCTAGTGTGTGCTGGGTGTGTGTGTGTGTCCTGCGTTGGGTTGGCGCCCTGCCTGGGATTGGTTCCTGCCTTGCGCCTTGTGTTGGCTGGGATTGGCTCCTGCAGACCCCCGTGACCCTGTGTTCAAATTCAGCAGGTTAGAAAATGGATGGATGGATATATGTGGGCCAGACACCCTCTGTAAAGGTTTTAATGTCTAATTGTACAGTTTGTCCAAAATTGTGAAAAATCTTATATATTCTTACAATTTTATTTACTCATCACTGTTCTAGCATTACAGGGTTTGACTCTCATGCTCATCTTTTCTTTATGTGGAGTTTTCATGTTCGTCCATTTGTTTTTCATATCATAAAGACATGACTGTTAGCATAACTAGTGACACTAAATCGGTCCAGTTCATCCTACGATTGAGAGGCACGCTGTCCAGGGTTGGTTTTTACCTTGTACGCAATGTTCTGGCCTCCCAGAGATTCTGAGTTCAGTTATACTTGTTTGAGGACGTTAAGTTATAAAGCTGTCATTCAAACATAACAATAATAAACATGTAAACCTATCATCTCTTCTATTTATCAAACATTTCAGATGATTATTGAACTATTTTTAATCTGTTCCCTGTCTAGCTACTTCAGGAAATATTGATTTCCTGAGACTAAGATAATGATACTAATGTATTACAACTTACAAATAACTGCAACTTGTCCTTGAGGCAGACTTTACAAAAGATAAGAAGAGCAAATAAGGATTCACAGTGGTTTAATGATTCCAGTCTCTTTGAAATTAAAATGACAAACATTTGAGCATAAAAGAAGAACAAGAATAGTTGTTATGGGCAGTATAAAAATGCTTTTTGTAAGCCGTATAATGTTGGCTATTCAAAAAAAACAGACCATAATACTCTCAAACCTGCTTAATCAAATTCAAGGTCATGTGTGGGCTGGGGGTAATCTTGCCAGCATTGGGCTTAAGGCAAGAAACAGCTTTGAACCACCAGCCCACTGCAGGGTCTATTCACATATATATGGCAAAGTTAGAATCAAGTTTATAGGAATGAGGGAGGAAAACTCCCAGTGATGTGGCAAGAACTTGTAAACTCCTTCCAGACAATAACTTGGTGTGCGAATCAAACTCAGGATCCTGAATCTGCAAGACAGCAGTGCTGATCATTATGTTATTTTGTTTTCCCTACTTGAATTCAATGGCTGAGATTTACAACAATTGGAAAAACAGTCCTTGAGATCAAACCCTAGAAAGGCAACCATTAGTTAAAGTGCCAGCCAATAAAAAAAATTACATAGGGTGGAGAACCAGCTTAAATGTATTTTGGATGCTATTTAATGTAGGGCAGTTTTGATCTGATATGATCAGACAGAGTGGTAAAAGCAAGAGAGGGTCTGGAGACTTATGAAGCAGATGCAAGCACATTGCCATTAAGGCCAATAAGTTTGATCCTGAATTTGAAAAACTGACTGAATTTGTCCATGTTACTGCTTTGGAGTATCTATCTATCTATCTATCTATCTATCTATCTATCTATCTATCTATCTATCTATCTATCTATCTATCTATCTATCTATCTATCTATCTATCTAATAAACTTTCCTAAATAGAAAATTAAAAAAAAAAAAAAAGTTTTTAGCTGTTTTTTAAAACAGCCCACAATCTGCTGTGTTCTCAGGCTCTCTGGTAGGGCATTTCAGAGCCATTCAGTTAGTGGGTGGAAATTGTGCAAATAAAGAAATACTGTAATTCATAATTTAAATGATTTGAACTTTACTTTTGCTGAATCCATACTAAAAGCATGATTCATCTTTGGCACTGATTAAACCTCTAGTTGCTCTTCTTCCACACCATCTATCATTTGCAATCTACATTTTAGAATTTAAGGAGATTTTTAACTTTTCATTAACTGTACATTAGATTGCATTAATATTAATATAAATATTAATATTAAAGAAAAAGTAACAAAGAAGAAAAAAAAAAACAAATGAATCTAAACAATCTTAAAAACAAATAAATATCAAGTAGAAGAGTAGCACCCTTATATGTAGTGCCATGATGTAAATCTCTAAGGACGAGTCCGGTAATAATCTCAGATGGACAGAATAAAACAAAACAAAAAAACTCCAGTTAGGCTCGAGAAAAAAGCAAAATCTGCAGGGGTTCCAATGCGCAAAGTTTTTCCAACCCCCACTGGGCATTCTACCTAACATAAATGTTCTTAATTCATTTCTCTTTGTTTTCATACTTCACATGATAGGATTTGATGAAGTTGGTCTCGTGGACAGCTTGGATACCCACCTTCATTCCATCATCTCAGGGGACCGCATGGTTCTTTGATTAGGTTGCCACCACAAAAGAACTAGAAAAGACAGCAAAAAATAGTAAAGAGGGATTAGTAAAGATTATGGATCCCTGAAGAATATACAATACAATACAATACAATACAATACAATACAATACAATACAATACAATACAATACAATAGTTTATTTTTGTATAGCCCAAAATCACACAAGAAGCGCCGCAATGGGCTTTAACAGGCACTGCCTCATGACAGCCCCCCAGCCTTGACTCTCTAAGAAGACAAGGAAAAACTCCCAAAAAAAACCCTTATAGGGAAAAAAATGGAAGAAAACTTGGGAAAGGCAGTTCAAAAAGAGACCCCTTTCCAGGTAGGTTGGATGTGCAGTGGGTGTCAAAAAGAAGGAGGTCAATACAATACAATACAATACAATACAATACAATACAATACAATACAATACAATACAATACAATACAATACAATACAATAAAATACAATACAATACAATACACAGAACAGAACAAATCCTCAATACAGTATAAAAATAAAATTTTTACAAGTATGGAGCAGATTTTAACAGTAGATGATATTACATAATATGATTTGTGTTTAGAGTCCAGGAGACCTCAGCCATCAAGCTGCCTCCCCCATTTGGCCATTCCACAGCTGAAACAGCGCTGGGCCAGCCAATCCGATGAAAGGACCCTTCTACCCCATGATTAATGCGATCCTCCATCAGGGATGACTTTACCTTAGGCAGGCAAAACAACTTGGCAGGTGGGCCGTGGCAGCAAATGCCACATTTGAGCACCGGGAAAAGAAACAGAATAATTGAGGTTTAGTAACAAATTATAACTATCATATTACTTATGTTTTAGTGCTAATGACAAACAACAGAGATGCAGTCTGTACAGTTAATCAGCAGCTCTAGTCAGGATATGCTAAACTGAAGTAATTAGTCTTCAGCCGGGATTTTAAAGCTGAGACAGAAGGGGCATCTCTTATAGTAGCAGACAGACCATTCCACAGTTTAGGGGCCCTGTAACTAAAAGCTCGACCTCCCACTGTTATTTTATTAATCCTTGGAATCATAAGGAGACCGGCATCTTGAGATCTTAATGTGCGCTCAGGTTTGTAAGTCATGATAAGTTCAGATAAGTAAGCCAGACCTTCGCCATTTAATGCTTTATATGTTAAAAGGAGGATTTTGAAATCTGCTCTAAACTTAACCGGGAGCCAGTGTTAGGATTTAAGATCTGGAGTTATGTGTTCGTACTTTCTTGTTCTTGTAATAATTCTTGCAGCAGCATTTTGGATTAACCGGAGGCTGTATATAGAACAGTTTGAGCATCCAGTGAACACTGCATTGCAATAGTCAATCCTACTAGAAATAAATGCATGAATTAATTTCTCAGAATCCTGTTTGTTTAGAAAGTGCCTTAATTTCCCAACATTTTTAAGATGGAAGAAACATGATTTGGACAACTTTGTAATATGCGCTTTAAATGACATGCTAGAGTCAAAGATAACTCCTAGATTGCGGGCTGATTCAGTGAAATTAATGGTGATTCCAACTGAGTTAAATGATGACAAAATATTGTTGTGATCAGCATCATTCCCTCCAACAATTAACATCTCTGTTTTATCGGTGTTTAAAGATAAGTAGTTCTCATTCATCCACTCCTTTAATTCATTAATACAACTAATTAAAGACAACATCAGAGAAACTTCATTTGATCTAAATGAAAGGTATAACTGGGTGTCATCTGCATGAGTAAAAATTAACATTATGTTTTCTAATGATAGATCCCATTAGAAGCATGTAAAGTGAAAACAATAAAGTTCCCAGTACTGAGCCCTGCGGGACACCAAATCTCACTTCTGTGTATAATGATGGAGTACTGTCAGCACATTTCTGTACATATTGGAACCGATTTGAATAAGAACTAAACCAGGCGAGCACGGTGCCTGTAAGCCCAACATCATTTTCTAGTCTGTGCAGTAAAATAGAATGGCCAGTGGTGTCAAATGCTGCACTTAAGTCTAACAACATAATTACAGCGGAGTATCCATCATCAGAGGATATCAGAATGTCGTTTACAACCCACATTAGTGCCATTTCTGTACTATGACCAATGCGGAAACCAGACTGGAATTTCTCAAATAAATTGTAATGTGTAAGGTGTGACTGAAGATGATTGGCAACTACTTTTTCTAGTATTTTAGAGAGAAACGGTACATTCTATGCTCATATAGCCTATTAGGAGTACAACTAAAATGTAGCCATGATAAAGCCAGATTAAAATAATGGGTTTGTGCAGTTTTTAAAAATATTTCACAGTATTAGCCTGGCGAATTTCTGTTATAAAGTATTTTAGATGTTATGTGCATAACAGCAAAAGGCCGCATCACCACTTCTTTTAAACTTGGCTCCTGGAATTATATGCAGACTACCATTAGAAGATCTAAGATAATGACTTGAAGAGTAGGATGACAGGCATTCCAAAATATAGGACAGAACAAGGCTATTTAAGGCTTTATAAACCATTAGTGATATTTTAAAATCAAGGTAGCCACTTCTATGCAGGTCAGTTAAGGTCTTCACCTGCTTTATTGTCATTTTGAAGGCATCGCACATCCTATTAATCACAACAGTTCCATTCTCATCTCCAAATCCACATTATTACCCTGACTGCCAATTTCTGTTTTGCTGTGACAGAACAGTGAGATGCTCCCTGCATTTCACTTCCTTGGCTGTGAACTTTGTGAACGGCAGACAGGAAGAGAGACAACAAGAAAATGTAGGATTTACTTCTTAATTTAAAAGAAAAAAATGTATAACATAAATAGTCCTGACAATAATGAACGCAGGTTTCAAAAGAAGTGCAATGATCATAATTGAAATCTTGTATATAACATGTAATCACTCGCCTGAGCTCCTCTCTCCTCTGTGGTCCACTCTAGACAATGCTACCTTCTTCAGTGTTCTGCTTTTAATGATCCCAGGACTTTCTTCTGACTGTGGTTGCCCTCACTTGGTGTATTTTCTAGGCTGTGGAAGAAGGATAGGAGACTATTAGTGACAACACCCCTCTTGCCTGGGAGTGAAACTGTTTACCTCAGCTGTGCTGATCTGGAAGCCCTCAGGTGCCATTGCATGACAACTTGCTTATGAATAGTCTCACAGATATACATCTGAAGACAACAAAAAGTGAATTTTGCCTAAAAGTGGGTGGGAACGATTAGACAGCTCACTGATTGTCACGGTTCTAAAACATTCCAATGCCTCATGAAAATGGCACTCAAAGTAGGGGCTGTGAATTTGAATTTGTTTGCTCCAACAAACAGTAAGGTTCTGATTACTGATACTGTACATTGGCATTCAAAGACACAAATGAACCAGTGATAAAAGTGAATGATACATTTTCAGAGGTGCTGTGTGTTCTCTCTGTTGCTAACAGTTGCAATGATTATGACTGGAATCAAAGTAAGGTCGAAAGAAAGTTGATAACAATGAGCCATAGGAAATGCAGATTTCAGTATGCAAAACACCTGAATCAATACATTTGCCTAACAATGCTGACACAGCCGAACTACAGGTGAGGTTACCCAGCATCCATCTTCTGAGTAAACATCTAAATGAGTAACTAAAGAAAGTTAACATTACTGTCTAACTGGAAATGGGAACCTGCCCTGGCAGAATATGCAATGTCGCTGCTGTGTTTTAACACACAGCATTATCTGGAGACCACAATGCTTATCTAAAGTATAATTGCTGCTGTCATGCCATATAGTGATGCAAGTGTCAAAATGACAGAAAGATATTATAGCAGATTAAAGCATTTCTCAAATAAATGGGGCCAAGTACCTGCAGTGGTCTATATGTGTGTATGTGTGTTTTCTGTCACCATGCTCATTACAACATGAAAATTAATCATTAACCTTTAGTTACATTGTGCTATTAAGCTTTTGAATTGATGACAGCAATTTTAGTTTTTTATTTTCTTTCAGTATGAAGTCTGTTTAGTTTCCCCTGCTCTCACCCTGCAATCCAGGCTGTTTAAAGTGAACGGACTGATGGATATTGAAGGGTTGGGAGCAGGAAGAGACAATGTGGGCAAAGCCTTTTCAGCATCATATTTTTCAATGAGTTATTCCCAGATGTGTATTCTCATTCAAAATTTACATCCTGCCCTGCAAGTTAGTCTTTTCATGAACCCTTGGGAACTGGGCAACCCTCATCCTTACAAGAAAGAATGCATGTAATACATAAATTTTTATAGAATTTTTTTTTCTGTTAGTAATGCAGCCCCTTACCCTCAACCATTTGTATTCAAATCTTATCAAAAAACAAAACAACTATCAAAAAAAGCATGAGCAACAAAGGTTTTTTATTTATTCCAATACTAAGAATTTAGGCAGTACTCCTCCCACCATCTTATATAGATAGTGTTATGACATAACCAGGGCTACTGCCTTGGCTCAAGCTTTTTTCTTATTTTTCAGTCTGTTTTGTTGTTATTTAAATACAATTTTTCTTATTGGAATATTAATTCTAATTTTTATTCTATTTTTGGTGTTCTTTTTGTTGTGTTTTATTTATTTGATTTTGTGTTTATTAATAACTGTGTAATGCTGTATCGAATTAACATTTTGTGAATTTCTTTAATTTGTTATTTTTTTTAACATTTTATTAATTTAATTAGAATCAAATAACAATCCATACAAGCAAGTCAAGTTTAACAAAACTAGGTTTGAAACAAATCAATCCCCACCCATGAGAAAGAGAGCCAGGTCAGCAGAGCAGAAGTTTAACAATAGTATAACTATGCGAATACATAAATGAATAGAAATAAATAGAAATAAAAAGAGGGAGAGAATCCGCTTCCTCAATTTAAGTGCTTATTCTAAAATGTCATTGATTACATCCTGTCAAGTTTTGAAACAGTTTTGTACAGATCCTCTAAGTGAGAATTTACCCACTGACTTAAAAGAGGTGAGTTAGCGTTCTTCCAGTTGAGTAAAGATAAGTCTATGTGCCAATAATGTAGTAAAAACAATAGCAGTTTATTTGTCCTTCTCCACTTTAAGCCCATCTGGAAGTACACCAAACACAGCTGTTAGTAGATTAGGAGAGATACTGACACCAAGGCTGTCTGAAAGGTATTTAAAGATTTTGGTCCAAAATGATGTTAATTTGGCTCAGACCCAAAACATGTGGCCCAGTGAGGCTGGAACTTGATTGCAACGTTCGCAGGTTGGATCTTGCACTGGAAACATTTTGGACAATTTCAAATGAGACAGATGCACTCGATATATAATTTTAAGTTGGATAATTGTATGCTTTGAGCATATGAAGCTCTAGTGAATTCTATGCATTACTACCTTCCACTCCTTTTCTGAGATGTTGAGTGAGAGATCCTTTTCCCACTGTACTCTGGTATCTTTGAAAGGGAGGGACTTTAAAATGTTTTAATATATTACAGAAATGCTGTTTGAGTGGGAGGTTTGGAAAATTGGGCAGTTTTTGTTTAACAAAGTTTCTAATTTGAAGGTAGCGAAAAAAATGTGTTGCTGGAAAGTTAAATTTGGTGTGTAATTGTTCGTAGGATGCGAAGATGTTGTCTACGTACAGAACTTTAAGTGATTTAATCCCGAATGTTTTCCAGACATTAAAAACTGCATACATTTGAGAGGGTGGAAAAAGGTGGTTCTTATGCAGATGTGCCACAGACAAAAGCCTATCTGTCTTAAAGTGCTTCCTACATTGGTTCCATATTCTGAGTGAGTGAAGCACAATTGGGTTGTTAGTATATTGCCGATGACTTGTACTTATTTGGTTACAAAGCAAGGAATATAAAGAAGTACTGCAGGATTTTATTTCTATTGTGGACCAAGCCTGTGTATGTTCATGTATTTGTGTCCATGTCCAGGTTTTTATAGTTTGTATGTTTGCTGCCCAGTAATAAAATTGAAAGTTAGTTAGAGCCACGCCACCTTCTGCCTTAGGTCTTTGTAGGGTCGCCTTTTGGATACTTGGATGTTTTGAATTCCAAATAAATGAGGTTAATTTATGAAAAAATGTATTTATTCATAAATATTGAAATGTTTTGAAATAGAGAAGGAAGCTTAGGAAAGATATTCATCTTGACAATGTTAATTCTTCCAGCTAAAGTGAGATGGAGGGTAGACCATCTATACAAGTCTTGCTTCATTTTTTTCCAAGCAGACAGCAAAATTTTGTTGACAAAGGGCTTTATGTTTATTTGTGATGTTTAAACCTAAGTATTTAAACTGATGTACGATCATAAAAGGGAAGGTGTCCAATCTAATATTGTGTGGTTGAGAATTCACTAGAAAGAGTACACTTTTGTTCAAATTAATTCTGAGACCAGAAATCTTTTAAAATTCTGTTAGTGCTGTTAGGACTGCAGGCACAATATTTTGTGAATCAGATATACAGTCATATGAAAATCTTTGGGAACTCCTCTCAGCCTGCATAATAATTTACTCTACTTTCAACAAAAAAGATAACAGTGGTATGTCTTTCATTTCCTAGGAACATCTAAGTACTGGGGTGTTTTCTGAACAAAGATTTTTAGTGAAGCAGTATTTAGTTGTATGAAATTAAATCAAATATGAAAAACTGGCTGTGAAAAAAATTTGGGTATCCTTGTAATTTTGCTGATTTGAATGCATGTCACTGCTCAATATTGATTACTTGCAACACCAAATTGGTTGGATTAGCTCATTAAGCCTTGAACTTCATAGACAGGTGTGTCCAATCATGAGAAAAGGTATTTAAGGTGGTCAATTGCAAGTTGTGCTTCCCTCTGACTCTCCTATGAAGAGTGAAAGCATGGGATCCTCAAAGCAACTCTCAGAAGATCTGAAAACAAAGATTGTTAAGTATCCTGGTTTAGGGAAAGGCTACAAAAAACTATCTCAGAGGTTTAAACTGTCAGTTTCAACTGTAAGAAATGTAATCAGGAAATGGAAGGCCACAGGCACAATTGCTGTTAAACCCAGGTCTGGCAGGCCAAGAAAAATACAGGAGCGGCATGTGCGCAAGATTGTGAGAATGGTTACAGACAACCCACAGATCACCTCCAAAGACCTGCAAGAACATCTTGCTGCAGATGGTGTATCTGTACATCGTTCTACAATCCAGCACAATTTGGACAAAGAACATCTGTATGGCATGGTGATGAGAAAGAAGCCCTTTCTGCACTCACGCCACAAACAGAGTCGCTTGTTGTATGCAAATGCTCATTTAGACAAGCCAGATTCATTTTGGAACAAAGGTGCTTTGGACTGATGAGACACAAATTGAGTTATTTGGTCATAACAAAAAGCACTTTGCAAGGCGGAAGAAGAACACCACATTCCAAGAAAAACACCTGCTACCTACTCTCAAATTTGGTGAGGGTTCCATCATGTTGTGGGGCTGTGTGACTAGTTCAGGGACTGGGGCCCTTGTTAAAGTCGAAGGTCGGATGAATTCAACCCAACATCAACAAATTTCTTCAGGATAATGTTCAAGCATCAGTCACAAAGTTGAAGTTACGCAGGTGTAGGATATTCCAACAAGACAATGATCCAAAACAGTTCAAAATATACAATGGCATTCATGCAGAGGGAGAAGTACAATGTTCTGGAATGGCCGTCACAGTTCCCTGATTTGAATATCATCGAAAATCTATGGGATTATTTGAAGCAGGCTGTCCATGATCGGTAGCCATGAAATTTAACTGAACTGGAGAGATTTTGTATGGAAGAATGGTCAAAAATACCTCCATCCAGAATCCAGACAGTCGTCAAAGGCTATAGGAGGCTTCTAGAGGCTGTTATATTTGCAAAAGGAGGCTCAACTAAGTATTGATGTAATATCTCTGTTGGGGTGCCCAAATTTATGCACCTGTCTAATTTTGTTATGATGCATATTGCATATTTTCTGTTAATCCAATAAACTTAGTGTCACTGCTGAAATACTACTGTTTCCATATGGCATGTCATGCTGTATATTAAAAGGAAGTTGCTAGTTTCAAAGCTCAGCCAATGATAAACAAAAATCTAAAGAATTAAGAGGGGTTTCCAAACTTTTTCATATGACTGTATACAGTACCATATCATCTGCATATAGAGAAATTTTCTGTTCAAGTCCTTCTCTGATAATCCCCTTTATCTCATAAGCATTTTGATAGTGAACTGCCAGTGGCTCAATGGTGATTGCAAAAAGCAGTGGTGACAAGGGACATCCTTGTCTAGTACCACGTTCTATTTTGAAGTAGTCTGAATTAATGTTGTTAATACAAACTGAAGCTTCTGGACTGGTATACAGTAGTTTGATCCATGCCCAAATGTTCAGGCCAAACCCAAATTTCTCCAATATGGTGAAAAGGTACTTCCATTCAACCATACTGTATCAAATGCTTTTTCTGCATCCAATGATAATAATATCTCCGTGGGGGTTAGACTTTATGGGTGAATATATTACATTAAATAGGCAACAAAGATTGGACACTAAGTGACTGCCTTTAATAAATCCAGTTTGGCCTTGTGATATTACCGAAGGAAGCACTTTCTCAATCCTTCTAGCTAGGACTTTGGAGAGTATCTTAACATCATTTATCAAAAGTGAGATTGGTCTGTATAATACACAGTGTAATAAGTCCTTATTTTGCTTAGGAAAGATGGTAATTAAGGTTTGTCAAAAAGTTTGAGGTAGAATTTTATTGTCTGTAGCTTCTGTAAAAGTTGCTAATAAAAGGGAAGCTAGCTTAATTGAGAATTTTTTATAAAATTCATCAGGGTAGCCATCAGGGCTTTCTGCTTTCCCACTCGGAAGTGAGTTTATAGCTAGTTGTGGTATCTGTAATGCATCCAGAAATGCATTAGGTTGTGTCTTGTCTTTTTTAAATTAAGTAAGGATTTACAGTACTCTCTTAAATGTGTGCTTTATATTTTTATGGTCAATGATTTTATCTCCGTCTATGTTGGTAATTGCTGGGAATGCATTGCAAACTTCCTGCTTGTGGATTTGTTGAGCTAAAATCCTATTAGCTTTCTTTCCGTGTTCATAGTAATGATGCCTTGATATATAAATGAGTTGTTTTGTTTCTTTAGTTGTCAAGAGGTTGAGTTCTGAATGCAGAGCCAGTCTTTTCCTGTGAAGTGCTTCATTTGGACACCTGGCATGTTCTTGGTCTATTCTGGTAATTTCACTGATTAGCTCTTATACCTTCTTGTTTGTTATTTTTAACTGCCATGTCTCCTGTACATAGAGCTCAAAGAGGCGAGCCACCTGTGACACTGTCTCAGCAGGAAAAATGCAAAAGATGCTGATCTCATATCAGCCTCAGCACTGTTGATTTTGATTAATAACTTTTAGGTTTACTCTTCCTTTGATATTTGAATATCCTGGCATTCACCGTTATTATCGCTTAAAGGTACTGTTTCTTGTTTTTTGGATTTCTAGGTTTTTTGCTTTTAAGTTTGCCTTAAAATAAGAACAATACAAAATTGTGCTGCCAGATTGATTAGTAAAACAAAATCTTCTGGTCATATTACAACAGGGCTTATTAATTTTATAATTGATTTGAAGATTTTATTAATTTTGTATTAAGCTTTCTGGCACTTATAAGGATTCATTATAGAATCAAGGCACACAAAAAAAAAATCAACTTTAGAACAAAGCATTAAATTAAAAAACTGATGAAAAATTCAGACTATTAATCTAGAAAACCCCCAACACCATGTATAGATCGAGGATAGAGACATTACAAAGCCCAAGAAAAATAAACTGACTGTCATAAAAATTGAAGATTTATTTTGCTAAATAAGGACAAGAAAAGATAATGCACAAAAGACAAAAAAATGGAGTTACCTAAAAGACAATTGAGACAAACAAATCCAGTTGTGCTTACAGTCCTTTATAGCCAGAGGGAGGATCCTGTAGCAGTGATGTCAGGGTGGCCCTGCTTCCTGAGGCTCCTCCCACAAAGTGCAGGGACCATAAGGACACTTAAAGATGCTACACATAAATATTAACAAGCTAGAAAATGTACGCATGACATAACATTCAAGTGCATTCAAGGACTTTGCAGGCACTGTAGCCCTCAGAGGAGTTTGGTACAGGTTCTAGAACCTTATCTATCCATTTCAGGATTTTAGGGGCCAAAAGCTATTCCATTAGAACTGGCAAAAATCTGAAAACAGGCCTGGGCAGGAATGTAGTCCATCACAAGGACCACTTTCACTCACACACATACACACACATAAACACACACACATTCACCATCTTCAAACACAGTGACAACTTGCAATTACCAATTAACTTAATCTAAAACTAAAAAAAAGAACTTTTGCAATGAATTCCTTCTTTGCTTGAGCATGTCTGGCCATTGTAATTTTTAGAAAGTGGGACTTGCAAAGCTATTCAGTTAAGGTAAATGTTTAGGAACAACATAAGGCAAACTTTATTACAGAGACTGACAATTACAGATAAAAGTTGAATGTGGCACTGATTATAAATTATACATTTTCAGATTTTGTGGTCTCAAACCTGGACACTTGTGCAGCATGTATGCCTATGCATAAAGCCCGTCTTTATTTTTTAATGCCTGATTTATGTTATCATCATCAGAGAAGGGACTGGGAAAGGGAAAAAAACAAACTTCCACAAATTAATACATTTAATTCCACACAGTGGTTGATGTGGAAATTAATAAATATCTGTACTCTGTTTTTGTCTGGTTCTGGGTCCTCATCACGATTCTATTAAAATTTAACACAAAGTTTTAATCAACCTTTTCCCATCAGAGTTTTGACAATGCTATTATATGTATATTACATTGAAGGAAATGGTGCTGGGGTATTTGGGGCTTCCCATGTGCTGCTCTAAATACAATATACTGTGAGCATGTTTGTTTTGGTGGAGCAATGTTTTCTCAGACAGTCTGCCTGTCAGACATTTCAATATTCTTCAGTTATTTATTGGTACACAAAGCCTGAAATCAGCACTATCCCTGTCACTGCAATGGCTGGTCACACTTGTAGATTATTCTGACAGTTCAATAGTAAATCATTTGTTGATGTGAAGTTGATTTAGTGTAATACTGAGTAAATGTTGATTTAATGTTCTATATAATGTCACAGGGTAAATCATTCATAGCCAGATAACCTTTTGTTTTCCTTGCTTGCAATTTGTATTTTTACAGTTAGAAGATCATTTAACTTCCATGTTAAAACTTAAAGCATCAGGACGACTGAGTTGCTGATACACTTGTCCTCTTTTGCTTGTGCACAAACCTTTGGGAAGACTTCATAAAGCAGAAACAATTTGCTGACAAAGAGCTTTCTGCATGTCTCTAACTTTTAGTTGAACCTGAAGATCAAGGATTGCTGTCCCACGCTCAAGAAGCCAATGACTTCCTACTCACGTACACAGTCTGCTGGTGTTTCATTAAGTTGTACTGAGAATCTGTTTACTGTCAGTAGCGGCTATCAGAAGTGAAAAAGAGATAAAAATATAAAATATACAAGTTGGTGAAACCACTGTAAGGTAAAATTGAAATAGTAAACTCATTTGTTGTTGTCAAACAGAATATATTTTTGTTTTAAGACAGACGAGTTCATAAATTTACCAATGCTTGTCAAAGAATAATTGTGAAATTTTAAAACTGTGAACAGCAGGATCTGTTCAAGATATTGCAATAAAAATTGAACTGCCTTGAGAGATTTCTTGAATAGTAAGTGTGCCACTTTCAACAAAATTTGTCCACCTGGGGCTGAGTTGTTTCATGCAGTCTCATACAGACGGAGAGCCACACAGTAAGACATGGCTATCGCAATAGGTGCTTCACATGTTATATGTGAATGTACATATAAAAAAGAATTAAACATAACAGAAATTACATAAAAACATGAAAAACAAAAATTCAAAAACAATAACAAAATTGAAAATGGGGAACTATGGTGGGATCATTGTATTTTGCATATATTTAATTTAGTATTGTTTAATACATTCTTTAATATCTGTTTTATCACCGTTTGCTTTTATGTCTCTGTTAGGGAGTGTGTACGAATCAGGCCAAGGCTGGGTGCGTTCTTGGGATCCCCACCTAAAAAATAAATAAATCACCATCATATAGTGTGAATCTTAGCTGGGTTTTGATCCGCTACAGATTTTGGGGAGCCGGGTAGGAGCCAGGTTTCTTACACGAACCCTTCCAAGTCCGATATCACTTTCACCTACACAGAAGTCATGTATGTTGAGAGCGCAGTGCATGGTGAGGAATTTGAGCTAAGCGTACCACTGATTAATATGTGTCCAACTACTAGGCCACATCATGTATTGGTCAGAGCCTCTTGAGGAAGAGTTGAGCCTGCTGGATACCATGTGTATGTCCAGTTTGGAGCAGCCCAAGACCTGTGAGGGACAAGTTTTGCAAGACCTGACACTGCGCCTAGAACAGTTGGAAGCACAGATGGACGACATCGCCCGTAGCTTTATCAACAGAGATGAGACTGTCCATGATCTCATCGACATCACAGCTACACAAGTATCCAGTGAGGTAGCTGTGAGGGTGCAGTGTCTTGAACAGCCCTATGCACGGTGTGTGCAGTGCCTGCAAACAAGTATGAAAGAGGAGATCAGAAGGCAGGTTCAGGATCACTGGCATGCCATCTCGCAGCCACTGAGGAAGTCGACTCCTATAGTGGGCATGGGGAACAGCTGTGGACAGTTGTCTTTGTCAGTTACAGTACCATGGAGTTCCCTAAGTTTTTTCGTGGAGCTGCATCCACTGAGCTGTGGGGATTCCTGAGCACGGCACTCAGCAGTCCAGCTCGCGCTTGGTGGTTTGCTGAGCAGCACAAGTGTAACAGAGATATTGCAACATATCCTTGATGCATGTGACCCTCGGGTGGCAGCTATTCTGAGGGGGGTCGTGAAGTTGGTGGACTAGTTGATGAAGTTAGGGTCCTGAGCAGAAAAGGACATCTGGGTTGGTGGGTCTCGAAAGTGTCCCAAGCCTTGAGAAGTCCCCTGTCCCAAACCATAAGGGAAAGCCCCAGCAGAACTGCGTGCCTATCTCATCAAGGTACAAGCCACCTTGCCCCTCTTAGTGGTGCCCATATAAGTGCGAGGGGTCACTGGAGTGGCTGTCGTAGATACAGGTAGCACTTATACCTTTACGAAATACAGCATGTGGGAAATGCTTAAAGTGCCTCATGAGCAGTTAAGGGAAAGTGCAAAAGTAAAATTCTTTCTAGCGGATTGAAGGGTACATGGGGCAAAGGGCAAGGTTCCTATGAGGCTCTGCTTGTATGAGACGTAATGGGAGAAAGAAGTATACATCCTGGAAAATGACCTCCTGTTAATTCCCTTTTTTACTCGGAATGAACTCACTGGTGTTGGTAGGGCTTACCATTAACCTGTCATGGCTGGAGTACAAGTTGCCGGGGGGTGAGGTCCATCGGTTTGGGACAAAGGCTCAGAGTAATCTGGTCTGACCTAGCTTGCATTTTTAACTCAAGCAGTTGGTTGACGAGCCCAGCCCAGTAGAGAAGGCAATTCTTGAACAGCTGGAGCTTGTTCAGCCTTGCTTAGGAGGTGGCACTCTGTGTGGACGGACAAACTGGGTCGGACTGAGGTGGTGTGTCACCACATCCACACAGTCGACCCAGTCCCAGTTCAGCACAGAGCCTACAGAGTGTCACCTCTAAAAAGAGGAATAATCAAGGATTGGGTCAACCAGATGTTGGCGGATACGGTCATCAAGCCTTCCACCTCACAGTGAGCTAGCCCCGCGGTATTAGTTTAAAAGGCCAATGGGGCCTACTGATTTTGTGTGGACTATCGGGAGCTGAACAAGAAGACCTTAAATGATGCATACCCCATGCCAGTCGTCCACAACATCATAGTATCTTTGCATGGGGTGGCAGTATTCAGCTCCCTAGATCTGAAGTCCGGGTATTGGCAGGTGAGGATGAGGAAGAGTAGCATTGAGAAGACCTCCGTCATCACCCCAGAGGGGTTTCAGGTGATGCACTTTGGACTTAAAAATGCATGGGCATCATTCCAACGGCTAATGGGGCAGGTCCTCCAGGGGCTCATTGGAAAGACCTGTTTTGTATATATTGATGACATCATTGTATTCTCCCCATCTGTCCAACAACATCTAAAGGATGTTGACAACATCTTCCAGTGACTTTGCAAGGCTCATCTTTCTCTTAACACCAAGAAGTGTAGATTTCTACAAGGCCATCTGACCTTCCTTGGCCATGTGGTGTCGGCAGATGGGGTCCAGGTGGACCCAAAAAAATGAAGCCCATCTTAGACTACCCAGCGCCCCAGGAGGTTAAAAGTCTCCACCGCTTCCTGGGGATGGCTGGGTGGTTCCACAAATTTGTCCACAGGTTTGCCAACATTGCTGCCCCTTTGTTCCAGCTGCTGAGGAAAGAATCTTCCTGGGTGTGGTCGCCAGTGTGCCAGGACTCCTTCAAGAGACTCAAGAAGGCGTTGACATCACCACCACTACTGGCACAGCCTGATCCATCCTTAACCTTTCAGGTCCACACTGATGCGAGCGACCTCGTGCTCATTGCCGTTCTCTCTCAAAAGAGTAAAGGAGAGGAGAATGTGGTGGCCTATGCCTCATGGTCACTAAATGGCACCAAGGATAATTATTCCACTCCTGAGAAGGACTGCCTCACTGTCATGTGGGCTGTGGCAAAGTGGCGTCACTACCTGGAGGGGACATCATTTGAAATCTACACTGACCATCTGGCTCTGATGTGGGCATTCAATTGCCAAAAGACCACATCTAGACTAACCAGGTGGGTATTGTGCATCCAACAGTTTACACTCAAGGTGTGTTATGGAAAGGGCTGTGGTAATGTTGTGCCTGAATTTCTGTCACGGGTGCATGAGCCTGCACCGGTGGTATATATGGCATTGGACTCTAAACCTTGGCCTGATCTTCCCTTGAACATTCAGGACATTGTTCAACCTCAAGCTGCTAGTCCTGTATGTCAGGGATTGAGAGGGGGCACAGGGGGGAGGCCTGACCGCATACATTATAGGGAACTTCAAGGGGCACTCTGTCTCTGTGTACCAACAAAAGATCGGGGTTACATTTATCAGCTGGTAGTGCCCGAGACATATGTGCCCAAGTTCCTACAATATTACCATGATAGCCCGATCAGGGGTCAACTTGAATGCATGGAGACACTGTTCAAAATCCTGGAGGTGGCATGGTGAGCGATGATACCCAGACTTGTACCACCTGTCAGCAGTACAAAACCCCACCTCGTCTCCCCTCTGGACAGCTTAAGCCAGTAACCATCACTACCACAGGGGAGAGCCTAGGCATAGATTTTATGGGACCATTTCCTGCCAGTAAGGACCAGAAGAACTACCTGATGGTGGTTGTGGACTATTTACCCAATGGGTGGAGCTATTCACCATGGTTAATGCCACAGCCAAGAAGATATACTTAACCCTGAAGGACGAGATATTTACCTGATTGGGGGTGCCGAAGAACATCATTACAGACCAGGGCCAGCAGTTTATCAGCTCAGTGGCTGAAGAGTTTTGGAGACAGTGGGGGGTGGTTCACCTGAAGACGACAGCATACTATACCACCCTCAATCTAATCGCACTGAGCGGGTAAACCAGACCCTGAAGACAATGATTGCATCCTTTGTTGGAGACCACCATCAGGATTGGAATAAGTGGCTGCCTGAGTTCCACTTTGGATTGAACACGGCAGTGCATGAGGTTACAGGTGAGACCCCTGCATCGTTAGCTTTAGGCAGACAACTTAATGGCCTTCTGGAAAGAATACTCAATCAGAATCCACCCAAACCAGACACCTCAATTCACGATCATCTACAAGCATTACACATTTCTCAAAGGGTGAAGGACTTCATCGTGTGTGATTTTTGTTAAAGGTTTGTTATTGTTGAGTTCGTATTTATTGTATATCGCCGTAAGGGGAACTGGGGTGTGATCATTGTAGTTTGCATATATTTCATTTATTATTGTTTAATACATTCTTTAATTTCTGTTTTATTACTGGTTGCTTTTTTGTCTCTGTGCATTCCTGGTAAATTCCTGGTAAATAAATCACTGTCATATCGGTGGTGTGAATCTTAGCTGGGTTTTAGTCCACTACACAACTATGAACTACTACTAATTTTTAGTCTTTTATTTTATATGTAACTATAAAGACAGGTAATAGAATAAAAATATTTGCTATCTCTTGCCCTACATGTACTTTCAGTGCTTTTGCTCTATATTTTTGTTTTTCTGTACCTCTCTTCACCAGTGCCCACTTTTCTCAAGCATGTACCTATAAAGCCTGCTTCTCAGACACTCATAATTTTCAAGGCGGCTACACTTAATGAAGACACTTTAGAATGATTTACTGCTTAGGAGATTAAGTAAGTAAGAGGTAATGGAGGACTGACCAGGGGTCAGATGAATTTCCACCAACAGACAGATGTCAGCAAGTGATTCCTTCTTTGAACCCCTACTGTTTAATATGAGAACTTGCAAGGGTACCTAGGCTTTTACTGGAATTAGGTTTGAGGGATGCAGACAGGTAGTGCAATCTGACATTTGAGAAAGAGAGAGAGGTAAGGAAAATGAATAGGAGGGTAACTGGTTGTGGCGATGCAATGTTTGTGTAGTGGTTGTAAGCCAACCCACCTCATAGTCAAGGACCAGATCCTGTATAATCAGGCCTTGAAGGTCTGATTGGGCTTCTCCTTATGTACTGTTTGTCTTGTTGAACAGTCTATTTAAAACCCTTTCAGCATGACTGAACTCTCTGTGTCATGTTTACATTTTTTGGGTATAATTTACATTATTTTTGCAACCTCCTTGATTATGCCATTCTCATTTGTGTCATAGTGGTTTCCTGATACTCTTTCCTGTTGTAGCAATACTGATGTGACTGTGTTAAAGTGTGACATGGCTGTCGACTTATTTACAACTAAGAGTTTGCAAATGGTCTCCTGCCACCCCTTTGGCTGAAATTTACCATCAAACCTTAACAAACTAAGTAATACCTTTTAGAAAAGGTTAAGTTGCTCTGTGTAAATGAGAGGGCATTTCTTTTGATATGCAGGGGGTGCATTTCTCTATCTGGTCATGCAATATTACTCAAAACTAAGTACCTCTTATAAAGCATATAACAGGTGTTAGACATCCTCAGGATGAAAGACAGTCATCCTTTGATGGACAAATCTGCAGTCCAAAAGGCTGGGCCTATGTGTACTCAATAAACCAATAAAAAATGCCCACTCCTTCCTTTATAATCCCTGTCAGTACTAGCTCTATACTCTGCTTCAGTTCAACTTGGGTCAGTATCCACTTGCTTCAAAAGATCCTCTCTTGCCTAGGGTGTGGCCTGAAACAAAGGTTAAAATGGCCCTTACAGACAGACAGACAGACAGACAGACAGACAGACAGACAGACAGACAGACAGACAGACAGACAGATAGATAGATAGATAGATAGATAGATAGATAGATAGATAGATAGATAGATAGATACTTTATTAATCCCTTCACATACTCCAGCAGCAGCATACTGATACAAAAACAATATTAAATTAAAGAGTAATAAAAATGCAGGTAAAAAAAGACAATAACTTTGTATAATTTTAACGTTTACCACAACCATCTGATAGAACATCTGCAGCATCTTATTGCAGATGTTGAAGGACGCCAGTCTTCTAAGCAAGTATAGCCGGCTCTGTCCTCTCTTGCACAGATAATCAGCATTGGCAGTCCAGTCCAATTTATCATCCAGCTGCACTCCCAGGTATTTATAGGTCTGTACCTTCTGCACACAGTCACCTCTAATGATCACGGGGTCCAGGAAGGGTCTAGGCCTCCTAAAATCCACCACCAGCTCTTTGGTTTTGCTGGTGTTCAGGTGTAGGTGGTTTGAGTCACACCATTTAACAAAGTCCTTGATGAGGTTCCTATACTCCTCCTCCTGCCCACTCCTGATGCAGCCCACAATAGCATTGTCGTCAGCGAACTTTTGCACATGGCAGGACTCCGAGTTGCATTGGAAGTCCGATGTATATAGGCTGAACAGGACCGGAGAAAGTACAGTCCCCTTTGGCACTCCTGTGTTATTGATCACAATGTCAGATCTGCAGTTCCCAAGATGCACATACTGAGGTCTGTTTGTAAGATAGTCCACAATCCATGTCACCAGATATGAATCTACTCCCATTTCTGTCAGCTTGTCCCTAAGGAGCAGAGGTTGGATGGTGTTGAAGGCGCTAGAGAAGTCTAGAAACATAATTCTTACAGCACCACTGCTTCTGTCCACATGGGAGAGGGATCGGTGTAGCATATAGATGATGGCATCCTCCGCTCCTACCTTCTCCTGGTATGGGAACTGCAGATGGTTAAGGGCGTGGCGTACCTGTGGCCTCAGGTGGTGAAGCAGCAGCCGCTCCATGGTCTTCATCAAATGTGACGTCATAGCGACAGGCCGAAAGTCGTTCAGCTCACTAGGACGTGATACCTTTGGGACTGGGGTGATACAAGATGTTTTCCAAAGCCTTAGGACCCTGTTCCAGGCTCAGGTTGAAGATGCGCTGTAGAGGACTCCTCAGCTCCAGCGCACAGGCCTTCAGCAGTCGTGGCGATACTCCATCTGGACCCACTGCTTTGCTAGCACGAAGTTTCCTCAGCTCTCTGCTCACCTGCGCTGGTGTAATTGTGGGTTGGGGTAAACTCTCACCTATGCTGATATCAGCAGAAGAATGGGTGGAGGGTGCAGTACTCCGAGGTGAGAGTGGGTTAGGGTGGTCAAACCTGTTAAAGAAGTTGTTCATTTGGTTTGCTCTCTTCACGTCTCTCTCGATGGTGGCACCCCGCTTCGAGCTGCAGCCAGTGATGATCTTCATCCCATCCCACACTTCCTTCATGCTGTTATTCTTCAACTTTTGCTCCAGCTTTCTCCTGTACTGCTCCTTCGCCGCCCTGAGCTGGACTTGGAGTTCCTTGTGCACGCGCTTGAGCTCATGCTGATCACCACTTTTAAAGGCCCTTTTCGTCTGGTTCAAAAGGCTCTTGATGTCACTTGTAATCCATGGCTTGTTGTTAGCATAGCAGCGTACTTTTCTTACTGGAACTACAATGTCCATACAGAAGTTGATGTAGTCAGTAGTGCAGTCAACAACCTCCTCAATGTTCTCACTCTGTGACCCCTGCAGGATATCCCAGTCCGTAGTTCCAAAGCAGTCCCTCAGAGCCTGCACTGCCTCAGGGGACCACTTCCTGAATGAACGTGTGGTTGTAGGTAGCGTCCTCACTCTTGGTTTGTGGTGAGGCTGAAGCAGAACCAGGTTATGATCTGCTTTCCCAAGCACAGGCAGTGGGGTGGCACTGTATGCGTCTTTAACGTTTGCATATAGTAAATCAATAGTCTTATTTCCCGGGTGTTACAATCCACATACTGGGAGAAGGCAGGTAATGTTTTGTCCAGCGTCACATGGTTAAAATCTCCAGCGATTAGCACAAGCATCTCAGGGTGCTGCGTTTGTAACTTAGCAACAGCAGAATGGACGATGTCACTCACTATCTCCACGTCTGCCCGAGGAGGGATGTGTACAATAACAACAATGACGTGTCCAAACTCTCTGGGCAAGTAGTAGGGACGCAGACTTACGGCCAACAGTTCGATGTCCCTGCAGCAAGTGGAGATTTTGACGTTTACATGTCCAGAGTTACACCACCTTGTATTGACATAGAGAGCTACACCTCCTCCTTTGTGCTTCCCGCAGGTACTTGCATCTCTGTCCACTCTAACTGTGCTAAACCCAGGTAGCTCCACGTTAGCATCTGGGATGGTGGTAGTTCTCTGGAAGTCCTGACATTTTTCACTAGTGCAGCCAGTTCATCGATCTTATTTGATATTGAGTTCACATTTCCCAGGATCACAGAAGGCACCAAAGGCTTAAAACTCCACTTTCTCGCAAGTGAAAGGAAAATCATATGTTAAAAAATCAAAGTTAAAGGAAAATCAAATGCCATAACTTAGCAACTGAGTTGGGCAAAGGTGCGACATTCAGTCCAGTTTCTGTAAAGGACAATAAGGTGCACAAGTGGGTGAGACCATATATATAGGCACTGCATTTGTCTAACTAAAGAAAAGAAGGGACTGATACTAGACTTAGTTATGCTAACAAGAGCTGATCACCATGACAGGCTCTAAATGTTGTAACGGAGCAAGCACAATGTGTGATCAAAACAAGAGAGAGAAAGAAAAACCTCCAGACAAAAAAACAAAAAATGCTTTCATTGTTCTACTTTGGGCACCAGAATGATTGTGTAGTGAACTGATGCTTGCCTGAATTATTCATGATAATATTAATTTTAATTTTTTAAATTAATTCAGCGTAGTGTTTCCAACTACTAACCAACAGCTTAACAAAAAACTCACAGCAAGTATTTTTTCATAGGTAGATATTCTTGTAGGTCACAATTTTGTTCGTAATCATTTTGGCACACAAAGGTACCCCTGTCACAGTAGATACAGTGGTGTGAAAAACTATTTGCCCCCTTCCTGATTTCTTATTCTTTTGCATGTTTGTCACACAAAATGTTTCTGATCATCAAACACATTTAACCATTAGTCAAATATAACACAAGTAAACACAAAATGCAGTTTGTAAATGGTGGTTTTTATTATTTAGGGAGAAAAAAAAATCCAAACCTACATGGCCCTGTGTGAAAAAGTAATTGCCCCCTGAACCTAATAACTGGTTGGGCCACCCTTAGCAGCAATAACTGCAATCAACCGTTTGCGATAACTTGCAATGAGTCTTTTACAGCGCTCTGGAGGAATTTTGGCCCACTCATCTTTGCAAAATTGTTGTAATTCAGCTTTATTTGAGGGTTTTCTAGCATGAACCGCCTTTTTAAGGTCATGCCATAGCATCTCAATTGGATTCAGGTCAGGACTTTGATTAGGCCACTCCAAAGTCTTCATTTTGTTTTTCTTCAGCCATTCAGAGGTGGATTTGCTGGTGTGTTTTGGGTCATTGTCCTGTTTGCAGCACCCAAGATCGCTTCAGCTTGAGTTGACGAACAGATGGCCGGACATTCTCCTTCAGGATTTTTTGGTAGACAGTAGAATTCATGGTTCCATCTATCACAGCAAGCCTTCCAGGTCCTGAAGCAGCAAAACAACCCCAGACCATCACACTACCACCACCATATTTTACTGTTGGTATGATGTTCTTTTTCTGAAATGCTGTGTTCCTTTTACGCCAGATGTAACGGGACATTTGCCTTCCAAAAAGTTCAACTTTTGACTCATCAGTCCACAAGGTATTTTCCCAAAAGTCTTGGCAATCATTGAGATGTTTCTTAGCAAAATTGAGACAAGCCCTAATGTTCTTTTTGCTTAACAGTGGTTTGCGTCTTGGAAATCTGCCATGCAGGTCGTTTTTGCCCAGTCTCTTTCTTATGGTGGAGTCGTGAACACTGACCTTAATTGAGGCAAGTGAGGCCTGCAGTTCTTTAGACATTGTCCTGGGGTCTTTTGTGACCTCTCGGATGAGTCGTCTCTGCGCTCTTGGGGTAATTTTGGTCAGCCGGCCACTCCTGGCCACTGTGGTTCGCTGGAGTCCCAAAGCTTTAGAAATGGCTTTATAACCTTTACCAGACTGATAGATCTCAATTACTTCTGTTCTCATTTGTTCCTGAATTTCTTTGGATCTTGGCATGATGTCTAGCTTTTGAGGTGCTTTTGGTTTACTTCTCTGTGTCAGGCAGCTCCTATTTAAGTGATTTCTTGATTGAAACAGGTGTGGCAGTAATCAGGCCTGGGGGTGGCTACGGAAATTGAACTCAGGTGTGATACACCACAGTTAGGTTATTTTTTAACAAGGGGGCAATTACTTTTTCACACAGGGCCATGTAGGTTTGGATTTTTTTTTCTCCCTAAATAATAAAAACCACCATTTACAAACTGCATTTTGTGTTTGCTTGTGTTATATTTGACTAATGGTTAAATGTGTTTGATGATCAGAAACATTTTGTGTGACAAACATGCAAAAGAATAAGAAATCAGGAAGCGGGCAAATAGTTTTTCACACCACTGTATAAGTTGGTGAGTTCAGAAGTTTTATGATATCTCTGTTGGTGTTGTTTTTCTTTTCATTTACAAGCGGACTGATGAGATAACTGTTGTAAACAGGTGCACAATTTGATAAGTCATCATTTTCTGAGGTGACCACAGTAGATTATTATCTAGACACTTATTTCATCCAAATGCACATATCCAAAGGTGTTAAAAAGCATTACTGTCAAGTGGTTTATTGCAACTTAAAAAGACGACCAGGAACGCCCTCCATTACTATATCTGGGCAGTATCTGCAGAGCCTGAGCCCTCACTTCACATATACATTATGTTTTGGGTCTCTAGGAAGGTTTGATCACAGGCGGAACAATACTTAAGATATCAATAAAGCTGTTCAATTAGAATTTTAATAGATTATCACATATTTTGAATGATAGCTTTAAGGAGATGTGCATTCAAGATGGAATACACATTGCAAAAAATGCATATGCAAAACCTAGACAAAAAAAATTAAAAAAATATATATATTTTCATTTTAACAAAAAAATCAGCCAATGGGTTTAGCGAAATTTACTTGGCAAGGTTTCTTAAAGTAAGCTAAATAGTTGCTTTTTAATTTAACAAAGTGCCTTCCAACAGGTCTCTTCTTCACAATTTAATGCACAATTATATTCTTATACTGCTTTCACTCCTCCACTCCTCATAGGCAAGTGGTCTCCACCTCCTCTGGACACCAGCTCCCTGAGTGAGATGAGGCTGAAGCTGGGAGACAAGTCTGGAGGAAGTCCCCCAAAGTAAGGATATCTGCTCTCGCCAGCTCCTTGCTTGTATTACAACATCTTCACAGAAAGGGTCACAGGAATCTAGAGCAAGCTACAAATGTTATTAGATTAGATTAGATTCAGCTTTACTCTCATTGTGCAGGTATAGTGAAATGTGGTTTAGCATCTAACCAGAAAGTGCAAATAGTAGACTAAGGTACAATAGACAGTAGGTGCAAATATTGCATTAAAGTGCAATAAACAGTAAGGTGCAATGAGGCAGCATACAAACGAGAATATGTATTTTTATGATATTTGAATTTACAGGTTTACAGGTATGTAAAAGGAAGAGTATATAGATGTGAATACTGATCAGTAGTACAGATACATGGTATGAATAAATATAGATAGATGAAATATTTTTATATACAGAATAGATATATATAAACAGGTGAAAACATGCATAGAGTACAGTCAGAGGTTATTGATATTTAGAAAGGTTAGCTATTGAGCCATAAAAGTTGAGAGTTCAGAATTGTGATGGTGTCATGAAAGAAACTGTTCATGAACCTGCTGGTGTGGGACCAAAGGCTCCTCCAGCACCTCCCTGATGGGAGGACAGTAAACAGTCCATGGCTGGGGTATGAGGCATCCTTGATGATGCTGTGAGCCCGTCGCAGACACCATGTATTCTGGAGGTCAGCAATAGCAATAGTCGGCAACAGGATGGAGATGATGCCCTAAGCAGAGCCTTCCTGTGAGCTATGGAGCAGTGGCCATACTACACCGTAATGCAGTTTGTCAATGTGCTCTCAACAATGCAGCAGTACAAGTTCAACAGAATCTGAGGAGACAAGCAGGCTTTCTTTGGCCTCCTCAGAAAGTAAAGTCGTTGTTGAGCTTTTTTGTCCAAGAAAGGTCCTCGGAGATGTGGATGCCCAGGAATTTGAAGCTGGAAACACACTCCACCTCACCACCTCAGCACCTGGCTGTTTAATCTGAGAGACTAGGGTCTACTGGTTAAAAAGTCCAGTGTCCAATGACAAAGAGAGGTGCTGATGCCAAGGTTGGTGAGTTTAGTTACCAGATTGGAGGGGATGATTATGTTAAATGCGGAGCTAAACTCAACAAATAACATCCTGACATAGGAGTTGTTGTTATCCCGGTGTGTCAGGGAAGGGTGAAGAGCCGTGGACATGGCATCGTCCATTGATGTATTGGGATGATAGGCAAACTGGGAGAGATCTAGAGTGGGAGGTAGACTGGATTTGAGGTGGGCCATCACATTCTTTCATGTGAAGCCTGAAAACCATGAGGACTGATTTAGATCATTTATATTAACTAGAATGCCCAGTGGGGTCTGGGTGGTCTCGTGGCCTCAGAACCCCTGCAGATTTTGATTTTTTCCCCAGCCCTTTATTTGTCCTCCAGGCCATCGGACCTTACTTTATTCTTTGTTACTTAGTATTGCCTAATCTTATTTGTATATTTTATATATTTTATTTTATATCTTTTTTCTTTCTTCATCTTGTGAAGCACTTTGAGCTACATAATTTGTATGAAAATGTGCTATATAAATAAATCTTGTTGTTACTGTTGATGGGGGTGAGTGCAACAGGGTGATAGTCATTCAGGTTCCCTGGACAGGATAGTTTAGGCAACAGGATAACCGTTGTGGACTTAAGGCATGCAGGGACAACAGCCTGGGCCAAAGACAGATTGAAAATGTTACTGAAGACCTCAGACAGTTGCCCAGCACAGGCTTTAAGCACACACCCAGGTATGCCATCAGGACCAGTAGCCTTGCGTGCATTCATATGAACTTTAATATTAGACTCTTAAAGCCTTTTACAAAATATCTGGATGAGATATTGAGGAAAATAGCTAATAGCTAGCCAGATAGGCTTTGCAGGCTCAATGGTCTACCCTCTTTCATCAGCCTTCTCATGTTTTTATGATCAGGACAAGGCATGTAGTATTAGATGAAACCAGTGTGAGGAGCCAGGGTACAAAGCTTACACATTAAGGAGAATTAGGTGCATACTCTGAAGTCATAACATGGCAGTCAGGCACTAGAGTGAAGCCATGAATAAACAGAAAAATCATGCTCCGGCAATGTGCGATTGTCCACACATCTAACCTCCATAAGATAAGATCACCTTACATCTGCTCTGCTCTTCACCCACACTTTGACTCCCACTTCCAAACCTCTAGATTTATATGAAAACAGAAGACGTCTGCAAGACTGAGAGGTAGAAACTAATGCAGAGTTGATAAAATGAGAATCTAAATTAGAAATTTAGATATCCTTTGTTGGGATACACAGATGTATGTGTGTATACATTCAGGTTCAAGTATTTGGACAGTGACAGAATTTTCATAATTTTGACTCTGTACACCACCACAGTGGATTTGAAATAAAACAATCAAGATGTGATTGAATTATAGACTTTCAACTTTAATTTAAAGGGTTTACCAAAAATATTGTATGAGCAGTTTAGGAATTACAGCCATTTTTCAAAAACACAGGGTGCTTATGAAACACTAGAGTTCTAGAGTAGTTTGAATAAATTATAGTAATTGTTAATCAGCAGAGTAATTGTCATAGCCTGGAAGCAACATCCATATTGGTCTGTGATGTTATGATTCTGATTTGTAGTTGAATCTTTTACTCTGTGGCACCCGGCTGGGGTTCATGCCCGGCCGGGATGCCCAGGAGGACCGGAGGAGGGCTTTTGTGCCTCCTCCAGAACACGAGGGGGCATCAACCCTGGTTGCCTTGGGGGCCACAGGTACAGAGCATGGAAGCTCTACCCTGTAGGGGCCCGTGGGCACCGCCAGGGGACGTCCTGATGCCTTGGGAGCCCTGGACCTCAGCACTTCCGCCACACCCAGAAGTGCTGGGGGGAAGAGGATTGGGGACACCCGGAGGACTTCTGGATACACCGCCAGAGCTTCCGCCACACAGGGGTGTGGCTACAGAAGCTCCTCAGGATGCACCTGGAATCCATCCGGGTGTATAAAAGGGGCCACCTCTCTCCAGTCAATGGCAAGAGTCGGGTGGAAGTAGACGAAGCTTGGTGGAGAGGAGTGGAGGCGGACCAGAGACTGAGAAGGCATTGTGTTGTGTGGCCAGGACTGAAGGGGTGATTGGTGCTGCGGCACTGGGTATTGTGCACTTCAAACTTGTAAATATTGTAAATAAACGTGTGTGTGGTGAAACCATCATGTCTACCTGTCTGTGTCCAGGCTGTTCCCCACAACTCTTAAGAATAATTTTATCAGTTTCAGCACATATTAATTTGATTCTGCATCAACTTTACCTCTGAAATGTGTCTTGTGCACTTCATTTCAGTTACTTTTTCTCCATTTACAATTATTTGCTAAGAAGAAAAAAAAGAAATGGGAGGATACAAAAGTAATGCTTCAGATGGGCCTCTTGTGGAGCCATTAGAGTTTTCTTTCTTTCTTTCTTTCTTTCTTTCTTTCTTTCTTTCTTTCTTTCTTTCTTTCTTTCTTTCTTTCTTTCTTTCTTTCTTTCTTTCTTTCTTTCTTTCCCCTTATTCTAACTTCTGCTTTTATGAAGAGCTAATAAGATTTTAACCTTTACCCTGTACAAGTATTTTAATTTGGGACTTTGTCAGTGAATTTGTTCATTGGACCCTTTTTGAAGTTTGTTTTTTGTTCACTCTGTTCTTTTTGAGGCTTTTGATATTTTTGGTCTTTCTTTCTATACTTTGCAGGCAATTTAATAAATAAAATGAATAATACTATTGATGCCTAGTCTTTTTGGCCAGGGTTTGTGGGGTTCCATCACTTTGTGGTATTTCCTTTAAAGTAAAAACACAACGCCTACGGGTTTTTTTTTTTTTTTTGCATTTTTTTTCATTGTGTTTGTGAGGTCACCATGTCACCATGTTGGGTTTCTGAGACCATTTCCTGTTGTCTTGTCACAACAATGCTGCAATGATTTCCTTTTGCCAGAATAAGATGGCTGCGCCTAGCTTGTGGTGTCCTACCTTGGACAAAAATTCAATTACAAATATCTATTGACTTTTCTTAGCAGAGTTTGTGGTAAGAAAACCAAAGCAGAGTACAGACTTTGGCTTCACTTCTGGTTTCTGCATTGTCTTTAATAACAACAACAACAATGTTTATTTATATAACATATTTTCATATAAAGCATGTAGTTCAAAGTGCTTTAGAAGATTTCAAATAAACAAATTGCAAGAAAATGAAAGAAAAACAGCAAATTAGAATTAAATAAGTATATGAATAAATAGATTAAATACCAAAAATAGTAAATAATAATAAATCAATACACATGTTCAGTTTTGCTTAATTCTCTGGTTTCAAAACCCCTGCCTGGCTTTTGACCATTGTTGTGGGTACAGCAATGTGCTATCAGCGCATGGTCCCAACCTCTCTCTCTCTCTCTTTTTTTGCCCTTTGCTTATTATTTTATCACCTTGACATTTTTAGACAGCACCTAATTTTATCATGGTGAGAAAAAGTGAAATGTATGTCAAAGGTGTGGTTTGCACAGCCAGATGTGTAATAACTGGTGACAACAATCAGTGAATTTTGTTTAAAACTAGGTGTGTACAATTAGATGGCTCACTGAGTGTCACATTTCTAAACCAATCCAACGCCTCATGAAGGCAGCGCTCATAGAAGGGGAGGAGATTTTGAACCGCAAAAAGATGCCAGATTTGTCTGAGTTGGTTTTGATTCCACCAAAGGGGATTAGGGCAAGTCAGATTCATGGTCTATGAGGCAACCAAACATCACTGGTCTGGCCTGGTCTGAAGCAGGGTAAAGATACAGCTTAGTGGAGAGTAGTGGATTAAGAGTCCATGAGGTTTCTGCTCAATGATAAACAAAACCTCTAAGGGCCAGTTTATACTTCATGCTCAGAACACTTACACACATGCATCACGGCTACCATCGTTCCCAGTGTTCTTTTGATGCGTCCCCTGAGCACATCATCAGAAACTAACATCATGTGTGCATGAGTTGCAGTATGAGTAAAAATGTGGGTGGCATGTGTGTTCAAGTTTTGATACGTGTCATCAGCATCATTGTTTAGTATGTGACAGCAGGCTTGCAGATCCAATGGGATCAATGTACGTGCTTTGATGTTTGATGAATAATTAGATGCGAGGAAGCAAATCATTAGACTTAAACGCTGACATGCGAATGTCTTTATCGTGCTTTTCTTCATCCATTTTTCACATGGGCAATACAAGGGGCACATATTCGGTTTAGCATCTGTGGCAGAGCGAAGGGCGCTCAGCAGGCTCCTATCGATTATCGAGAATCCACTGCATCCACTTAATAGTATCATCTCCAGACGGAGGAGCGGCTTCGGCGACAGACTGCTGTCAGTGTCCTGCTCCACTGACAGATTGAGGAGATCGTTCCTCCCCCAGGCTATGCGGCTCTTTAGTTCCACCCGCGGGGATAGACATTGACATTTGACATTGTACGGAGTTGTTGTCTGTTTTTCACCTGCATTGTTGTCATTCTTTGATTTGGTATTGATTGTTGTATCAGTGTGCTGCTGCTGAAGAATGTGAATTTCCCATTGGGATTAATAAAGTATCTATCTATCTATCTATCTATCTATCTATCTATCTATCTATCTATCTATCTATCTATCTATCTATCTATCTATCTATCTATCTATCTATCTATCTATCTATCTATCTATCTATCTATCTATCTATCTATCTATTCCCCACTGTAAAGACGCAATACATTTAAAGGTCTCACATATCATCTTTCTGTATCGCTGTTGCCATCTTTTTTTATTTTTTTTTGCTCTTTCACAACAGCATCAGAATGCAAAGAAGTTTTATTTTTTACATCTTTCGTCCCTCAATTTACAAAACAGTGAAAGTGGAAGTTGTTTTCTCACCGTGATGATTTCTCGCACTGCTACCTGGTGGAATCCTCCATATTTACTCAAAATACACATACAAATATACTCAGTACACTGATTGTGAAGCAGCAGCACCCTCAAACTCACACATCGTGTAGCATTAAGTATATCCCCGGCCTAGGAAGAGTTCCAGGCATATCTAATTCTTGTTTAAATCAGTCTTACATTTTTCATTACAAAATACTAAAGCATTATAACATAAAAAAATCAGATGAAAATAAACAACATTCCAATTATGTCATTCATTATGATGTTTTTGTAGCATATCTAATGTTGCTGCATTCTTAGATAAATTATCATTTAAATGAATCTGATATTCATTGCAAAGCTGTAAAACATTAAAAGCTACATTGTTTACTGAAAACCAATGACAATTAATAATGTATCATATATAAATGATTGCACCATTCATCCCCTTGCTCCTTTTTGTCAGCGAGAGATGAAAGGAAAAGGTGTAGTAAAAAACAACAAAAAATAGGTTAAAAAAGCAGTGTGTCATAATGTTAAAATTGTATTTTATAATAGTTATAACTGTGCCAATTCTAAGTCTTTATATCTCTAACATTAAAGAAGCAGAAGATGTTTATAGTAATGTACAAAAAAATCCCACATTTCAGGACCCTCTAGGATTAACTGTGGTGTGTTTCTGTCTTCAAATACTATAAAGAGTTTACAAACCACCAGCCAAAATAATGAACAGAAAGAAAGAGGCCTGTCACTTTTATATAAGTAATGTCAACATGTTGATGTATAAAGAGTAACATATATCAAAAAGATTTAATGGTATACCTCAACAAATAATTGGACTTGAACTTTTTCTTATTTTTATAATACTCCAGTTTCTATTGACTATTTTCACTAGTAAGACATTAAAAATATAAAATGTTTTGTGAATCAGGATATGCCAGTAAAATAGATATGTTCATTAAAAAAATTGTCAGGTCTGGTCTATTACTTGTGACAACGATTTTCATACAAAGGTTTGTGGTTACATTTAATTCATAAAATGTGAGGTGTGGTAAATAAATCTCTAAAATGCATTGTCTGAAGTTGTACTAGTGACACTAGATAATATTATTTAGGATTCCCAAATGTCATAATCACAATTGACTGCACTTGTGTGTGACAGAATGTCAGCGCCTAGCTAATTAGAGACAAAGTATGTAAAATACAAATCATTCCTAGCATCAATGCACAGGTCAGTCCTTTCAAAGGACATTGACCAGTCATACTGTGCAATTAGACTTTCTAATGAATTCAAACTTCTTCCACAGGAGTGACACTGGAGTATCAGAAGCTACAGCTTTCTTTTTGGTGGCTAAATGTAGAGAAAAGCCAAGCAAAATGACACCTTTTATTGGCTAACTAGAAAGATTACAATATGCAAGCTTTCGAGGCAACTCAGGCCCCTTCTTCAGGCAAGATGTTGCCTGAAGAAGGGGCCTGAGTTGCCTCGAAAGCTTGCATATTGTAATCTTTCTAGTTAGCCGAATAAAAGGTGTCATTTTGCTTGGCTTTTCTCTACATTCATAATGGCTAACACGGTACAACACCCTAGTGGCTAAATGTGTAATGTACAGTACATTTGCATGTACTAAATGTATTTTTCTTGTAATTCTGAAGTTATGTTCTTGTATATAATTTTCATTTTCTGCCAGATGCACTTCATATTGCTAATGAATGCTTACTTGTTTGAAGAGTTTGAAGTATGACAAACCAGTGTGTATGCAATCAAACTGGTGTCACAAAAGACTCCAGACAATCACAAAGGTTTGGGGCAGTCACCCATATATTATGATCCTGGATGCAAAAGGTTTGTAAAGAGTGAGTTGTTTACAAGACGGAGAACAAAACAGAACTGAATATGTGGAGGTAAGATGGTTTTAAGGGTTAGCAGAGGAAATTATGTCATCTATGCCAGAACTGGAAGTGACGTCTTCGGGACCGGAAGTGGCATCATCAGATGCACCGAGACTGGAAGTGACATCATAAAAGGAGCTGAAACTGGAAGTGACATCATCAGAGGCACTGGTACCTGGCGGGATTTCCCGGGAATGGTCTGTAAGAGACTGACAGAGACAGTCAGCACACTCTGCCACCCCCGGTCTGATGTAGTATTACAGTTACTCAAGCCCTTTAGCTGCCTCCTAATCGCACATGTGTGACACTGGGCAATTTTAATGAAACTTTTTTTTTTTAAATTGAATAATGCTGTTGATACATAATTATGTATTGCATAAATTCAGAACTGTAAAAAAACTCCAACATTGGTCTGCTATGGATTGTCATTCGGCCTCTTTTGCTTTCATTATAGCAAACACATTTCTTTTTCTATGTTATTATAGATCAGTTAATATTTCCTGATCAATGGCTGAAAACAATGCTATTGTTTATGTTACATGTGTTCTCTTTTATGACAATAGAAACTTGAAACTTTTCCAAACTGTCCCATAATACATCATGAATCTCATCAGTTTCACTCTTAAAGTCACAGGTACTCAATCTGCAGATATCGCACTCTCCTCTGTGGTTTTTGAGCCATGACTGATGTTACCTACAATAGGTTGTTGGGGCTGCTTAAAGCTCACAAGTGCATCCTGTGGTCATGCATATTATGATGTGAAATCCAAAATAAATGTTGGGGAGGCAGCCAGGTCACCCTGTTTAATAAAGGAGTTGGAAATAAAAGAAATAGCTCTAGGTGGCACAATCAAACAAAAAATGTAAGGTTGCAGCATCTTTGTAAGCAATGGGTCAGGTCTGGGGTAGAGCTTCGTCCTGGACTGAGCTTATGAAGAAAGAATTTATGGTGCTCTGAAATGGGAAGGGGGGGGGAGTTATAAAAAAAGTGTCATTTCTATGTGGTGTGACCGAAATGTATGCAAATATCCTTAAATGAAAGTCTGCAATGTGCACCTTGATCACATTTGAATTGTTTGATTTGTGTTTTTTAAACTTTGTAGCAGAGGGTTAAATCAAGTGTGATGGATGGCCAGCGAGAGTTTCCGGCCCTCACCCCCAGGCCGCCAGGAGGAGCTCTTCCAACAGCATGGACGGGCCCCAAATTCCAGCAGGGCCTCATGGACTCTGTAGTTTTTATGCACAGCCATGCTGGATACCTTGGGGGCCACCGGGAGTCGCTGTAGGGAGGCTCGTGGACACATATATGCCCTATAAGTGCGTCATAATCCCATGACATGAAGTAACGACGTGCTCCCGGGTTGAAGATAAGGACTGTTTACCCTGACCTGGAAGGAATAAGGACTTGTGGGTAATGGGGGGGTATAATGGGGGGTATAAAGGACTCTGGGAAAGCCCAGACATTGAGCTGAGCTGGGAGGTAGGGTGGCGAAGTGTCTGGGAGAGGAGGATTTGTGATTATTATAGTATTGATTAGTATATGAGTAGTGTGGAGTGGAGGGTGCTTGGTGCACTGCATTATAAGAAAATAAAGACGTCTTGGACTTTCACCTGGTGTTTGGAGTGGTACCTGAGGGTTCAAGAGGTGAATTAGAACCTCAACTGCTGCACAAGCAAAAAAGTGTCTTTGTTCCAAACATTATGAAGGACACTATATATGTTCATTCAAGAACTATGGCTGACCCCATGAGACATGAGCTTAAGAGAGAGACATGATAGTGGGGTACTGGAGAAGTAAGGAAGCAGGTACTGGTGTTTGCTAATGAGTGTCACCACATTTTACATGGTGTTTCGGTTTGTAGATGGCTCTTCAGATGACAATATACATACACATGGGCTTCTTACCCTACCATTTATACACCTTCTAAAAAACTCCATTGTTGTCCTGCTCTACTAGATCCAGATTCTCCTTTACTTGACTTTCATAAGTAAATCCTAGAGGTCACAAGTAGGTGTCCAAATGCTTGGTGACTTGAGTGTCATAGGTGGCTGTCTTATGAAGCATGACACATTTCAAAACACCAGTTAAATACAAGCTGTGCCAGGAAGGAGCACTGATAAGAAGGCTCCTGCGCAAATCAGAGATAACTGATAGGCTAATTCAATGATGATATATGGCAGATCCTGTGCATTAAAACGAATCAGCAGTTATACTATGCTGGCTGATTTTTCCCTAGAAGGCCATAGTGATAGAGACATACATCATACATCATAATCCTCCTGGTCTAGATGTTGCTTGGCGTTATGTGTTCAAACCAATTATCACCCAGAATGCTCACAGCCTTAACCAGTCCAGTAGACTGGAAGAATGGATGGTATTAGTAAATATGTCAAAAGTCAAAAATACATGAAAGGAATTGCTATTGTGTTCCACCCTTTCATTAGATTAACGATAAAGGGGAAATTTTAATTTCCTGTTTTCACAGAGACTGGAAGAAGTGGCATCTCTCACAGGAACTGAGATGCAGAACTCTAGTGCTCAGTATTCATAGTAACATAATAAATGAAGAGGAGATTAAACTGAAGCGTGCTGCAGAGCAGCAGCCATTTAAATTCTGATTTGGTAATCATTATGTGGTCACTGCAAGAAAGGAAAAAAGGGTGACTAACTTAGAAAGCAACTTTAGTATTCAAAACAAGCAGCATCTTGGGGTCCATAAGCAGAAGATGCACACTACTTCATGATGGGCTAAAAGTAGAAGTCAAAACTAGAAGTTTATTTCCACAAAGCTATCCCGTAGGTAAATGAGTGCCTCTGAGAACCAAGAGAGTCTCTGTGTGTTAAAGACTCACAATACTCAATGTGAAACATTTTCTGAAAATTGAAGTGTATTCTAAGTGGGCCACACAAATGGTTTATTCACTCCTGAATCAGGAAGTTAAATTAGTTAGTCAGAACCCTTTGTTCCTAAAACTGTAATGGTTCCACTCAAGAATGCTGTTGTCAATCTGCAGCCTAATTCAATACTGCTTGATCTGTCCATTATTTTACTAAATAACCCAATCGTGTTCTTGCTGGCCTGTAATTAGTTAGCTCTATTTTGAAAACTGAAACTACTTTTCTAGTTTTTCTGGTGTTAGCAACCTCACTTGATCTTTTGTATACTGATCTGAAAATTCAAGACTAAAGGTTAAGCCAGTCATTAAGGATATCCTATATAAAGTGCAACTTATTAAATTCTTCTATGAGTGAAGTGTGATCCAGTGATCATGAGCAAGACCAAAGGTCTTTATGCTGGGTTAGTGTCTAGTAACATTGGAACTATTCAAATGTTCAAATGAACTTGAGCATTTGAGATCACGAAGGTGTTAGCTGTATGTTTACAGATTTAAAAAACTTACATGTTTCAGTGTAGCAGAGTATGAGACCCCTGAATCAGGACCATACACCGTTACTATTCACCATCTGCCACAGAAGGCGAGCTTTTAATAGTTCTTCAACTGGCGCTAATCATTCTTCCTTAATATGTTCCACTCCCCACTTTTCATTTGGGGACTTCAGGATACTGGCTTTATCATTTATTATGGTGACAAAGGGTCTGTGAGCCTGTAAAAAATGGTTTCTACATATTTAATGTCACATTTAGGAATGCAGGTTATGTAGATATAAATGCATACTTAGCTTCATATGAATGGCACATTATTTTAAATGCAGTCAGGTGTCAGTTTTCAGGAGAGGTGCATATCATTAGTCAATTCCAAACTGTGTGAGGGGGCTCTGCAGTGGACTTGCATCCCATTCAGCGCTGGTTTCTAACTTTTGCCGCATGTTGCCACCATAGGCTTTGTCCACATAGCCCTCATTTGAATTACAGTAAGTGGGTTTAAGGATATTTTGTCATATTCTGTTACACCAAAAAAATGTAATACTTTAAAAGCTATTTTAAAAACAATATTAAGTGGATTTCAAAATAATTTATGTCATGTTATTTTATGTTGTAAAATATAACACTTCAATAGTAACCAACAGACAACAAACCCTTCATGGACAGGAGCAGCATTTGAACTTCAATGATGAAGGAGATCAAGGTTTACAAATATTTCCCAATGAATAAAGAATACCTACTAAGTGTGGGTCATAACCAAATAATAAGTGTGGCAAGATTTCTCTGTGGGTAACTAAATAGTTGTGATTTATTCCTATTTCCCTCATGACAGCCCAGCCCACCGCAGGGCGATGACAGTTACAATACATCTAAAACAAAAAAGATACAGCAACATTTCAACATTGCATTTCTGAACCCTATATTTTCCTGCTTTACTTTCTTCCTCAGTTCTAAGCTTCTTGACTGACTACCTGTGTTTCTCTTTCAATCATGCATGCACCCCTAACATAACGGGTTGTTACCCACCTTTGGTTCTTCTATCCTAATATGGTTGATGGCAAAAGGTATAACAATAATATGCTTGCATTGATCATGATCATGACTACCACTTACATGATTATGAGTGATGCTTCAATCATTTTCATCAAATTCATTTACATTTTTCTATCCTTGTTTGATCCACTTTACTGTCTTCTACTGATGACTGTAATAGACACATTTGTATGAAATCTTCAGTTTCTAGGCAATCCATCATATGCAATAACCTTTGTTCTGCAAAAAGACAATATACTGACACGTTTTTTTGAGAAAGCCGTTTCATTTTGGACATTTTTAACTCAAAACTTAACTTTATAAATGTCAGTACCCTGCAATACAAATGAACAGAATAACAAGTTTCAGTGGTGCCAATGCAATTAGAAAGGTTTCTCTAATAACCATTTAACATGTTAACATGGCTAATTGAGGATAAGTTAAGGGAGTTTACCATTAGGACATTGAAGGAACTGCTGATGGAAAGTGGGCTTTGCAGTCATGTGAATAATAAATATCAGTCATTTCGAACAATGATAGCCATTGTAAACACTACTGTAGTAATGTCTTGGCAAATATTTTTAAATCTATTTTATGATGTCTTTATTTAAAAAGATGTCAATTTCTATCAAAAACATGAAAATTTCTGGGTGATCCCCAAACCTTTGACTGGTGGAATATATACTAGCAGCATTGCCTGAGTAAGTAATTTTAAGCAGTCTGTTCTGGTGGCACTGTCCTTAAAGCTCAGTGTAGAAAAAAGAAAAAAATATTGTAACATAAAGATACCCCTAGGGTCCAAATTTTGGTTTCTAAAGTACTCTATTGTTTCTTCCTTACAAAGTGAGATATATGTACAAAATTTTTTTGAGCTTGGACAAACGGTATGGAATTGTATAAAAATCAAACACACACACACATATAGAGGAGTGTATCTACTATATATATATATATATATATATATATATATATATATATATATATATATATATATATATATATATATATATATTTATATATATCCTCTTTAATAAAATCCCTTTGTGTGTCCAGGTGTCTGTGTGTGTGTGTGTTCTGGTGAAGTGCGCATGCGCGGGGCACGGTGCGATGCGTGATATTATTGTCAGAGAAAGTTACAGGCGTTTTACGGAAATACAAACCAGTATTACTGCGAGAGGAAATTAAAGGTACACAATTCAGTGATGCATAGTACAGCCACATACAAGCCAGCATTACTGTCAGAGGAGGTTAAAGGCATATTACCGACGCGCACACCTGTATTACCGCCAGAGAAAATTAAAGGTATATTACGGACGTACAAGCCAGCAGACGTACAAGCCAGTATTACTGTCATAGAAAATTAAAGACACACAATACACGGCGGCAGCCCATGAAGAACTATATATATATGTATATATAGTGTAAAGACCAGCCCTGACACAGACAGGCGTAGGACATGGGTTCAGTTTTTATTTTTATTTTTCCTTGTGGGAAACGCGTTCCTCATCCCCACAAGTCAAACACAATTCCCAAAACACAAGCACACCTCTACACAATACTCTTCTTCTTTTCTCCTTTTCTTTTCTCCTCCAGGCAAGCTTCCTCTCCCTCCTCCCGACTCTGGCTCCCAGAGTAATGACTGCTGGCTCCTTTTATAACACCCTCGGAAGTGCTCCAGGTGCTAGTTGACCTATTTCCAGCAGCACTTCCGGGTGTGGAAGAAAAACCGCCCTATAGGGCTCAGTAGCTATTACAGCACCCCCTGTCGGCACCCCCGGATTCCAACAGGTCTGTAACCAACTCCAACTCCCATGAAGTCCTGCAATAGTCTGAGGCACTGCAGCACCCAAGGGTGGTTGCCATCCAGCAGTTCGGGGAAGGTAACACTTTGAATAGGATGGCTCCCCCGGTCCTTCCAGTGTGGAGGTTCAAAGGTCCCGGCCATCTGCCACAATAGTAATAAATGTCATAAAAATGTCATAAACAGTTGGGGCACAAAATGATGGTCCCCATGTAACTGTTGAAAAACAAAAAAAAAACACTTTCAGGGACCCAAACTATTCAATTGACTGCCAATGTAACATAATTGATCAGTACCTTTTATTAGCATACCAGTGAGTATCATCACCGCTTCCCAAATCTTCATTTGAAAACCCAAAAGTATCTGATTATATGTCAGTGATCTCACCATAAATAGAGTATGCCAATAATTTGGTTCCTTGGGATGAACAACAAAAATCAATGATAACATGGGACAAATGTGAAAAGTAATGGGGAGTAAACCATACTAACAGGGAACTGATAGCAAAAGTAAAAAAGTTTCACCATAATAATAAGATGGAGGACAAAAACAAGAATATGTAAGCATGATAACGGGAAGGAAAACAAAAGTAAATGTACTAAACTACAATAACATGGGAACAATAACAAAAACTAAGTCATTGTTATTAAATCCTGCCACCATAAACCAAATAGGGGCAAGCTTCCCAAACTCTACACCCAGACAAACAACCAAGCAATTTTCAATCATATTCTAAACCAAATAATGACAAATAGGTTCTGTTTCTGTGAAAATAAGATTTACTATTAAAGAGGACAACAAGAGCAAATAAAGAAGGCAAAACACAGGGGTTTCCTAAAAGGCAACCCAAGTGACAAAAAAATCCAATCCATAAATCAAATCTCAAAATACATAAAGAACAGCACAATATCATAAACCAGACAGTTCACAAAGGTACTCACAAGAAAGATGTTACCATTTCAATTGTCTAAACCAATATGGACGGCCTGATCCTCTGTCTGGAAAAGACAGGCAGAAGACAGTCCTCCAGCTGAATGTCATGCTGATCCGCTCCCTGAAAATGGGGGACATAGCACAAAATTAAATATATTTATTTATTTGTGCCCCTGTATAAAAGATAACAGTCATGATAATGAGATGGGCAAAAATAATTATTGTAACATGGGACAAATAATAAAAGTAAGAAATTTTAGCAGCAACTTTGGTACTTGCAACTGAGGTTTCCTGCCATTTCACAAATATTTGGACATCAGGAGTATGACACAAGTACTTTGCAGCAGTCCCAGAACATGAGATCTGAATTTACAAACCATACATATCAGAAAAGGTATTTGGTTAGTAGTCAGAAGACAGAAAGATTTCCAATTACAAAAGCCACTGCCAGAAGAGTTCCTTGGATATTTGTGGCACAACACACTTTATATTATCAATAAATACTGATCAATCTGTTTTACTCCGGGTATTTCACTTTCTCAGTGCATGTGGTTTGAGTGGAACTGTGAATCTGAATCGGCTCAGTGTGTGTGATCGCTTGCTTGCTTGTGTTCTGTGATGGACTGATGTTGCATCTACGGTGATGACTGGTACTTTCAGTACAGTTCATTACTTTCAATATCCCTGTGATCCTTTATGAGAATAACATATGAATCTTTAACAGAAAATAAACCATCTTTTGAATCTGTATATGCACAGGTGTTCCTAAGTCTTCCTTTAACCAATAAAATAGAGAAGGGAGCTATGACCGTCACTTCTTCAGCTATTTTCCTTTTCTTAAACATTGCATAAAGTTACTTATTTTCTTAATCTGTTAACATATTCCAGCTTCCTCTGCCTGCTTGAAAACATGCTTGCTCAATTGCTTCTGAGAAAATGGATGCCTACCAAGCCAACCAAATATTTTTTATTATTTTTTGAGATTGGCAGCAGGTGCAGAGTAACGGGAACTGGTCGCCTTAAATGGTGCACATGCCTCATATATCTTGTGCAACTTCATACGTGCTGAGTCAGCGCTAGCTCTTCCTGTCACTATATGCACTGGCTGTTCACTCAATTGCTTCATACACTCGCGCCAGAGACTGTGGCAACAATTTGTAAGAGTGAAAAATGTGTGTGCGCATCAATGTTGTCACACAAGTTCTTATGAAAATAGTGGTTAAAGGAATTGGACTTGAGAAGGAAATACGCAATTGGCTTGGTGTGTGCAGTGGGATTTTGTTCAAGTGGAGTTTTTTAACATCAATGAAAGTTAAGGGATAGGTAAACTGTTCTTCTAACAGGTTCTAAATAATGTGTGGATCAATAAGGGTGATTGCATTCATATGGAAACACAAAAGGAAATGTGCTTATTTGCACTTTCTTACACTCATACAGGAATGCAAGAAAACACCTGTTGAAAAGCACGCAAATCACACAAAAGCCCTTACAGACTAAGACAGAATAAGAAGAACAACTTATGGCATTTGTCACTCTACAATCCACACTATATTGTACATACCTATTTGAATAGCCATCAGTGCTAGAAATGATCTGGGATGGACAGAAGATCATGCCCGGGAGTTAAAAGAGATGTCAAAGTCATGTCTTTGAAGTTACTCAGAGTAGATTTGGTTATTTGTCATCTCCACTATTACTGCCTTTATACTGTATTACATAGTACTTTTATGTTGCAAACATCATCCTAAGGAAGTTTGCGAGTTCAACTGTTTATAAAAATTGTGCTCAGAGTAACCCATTGTATCAGAGATGTGACTAAACTCACAAATTTGTGGTGTGAAGACAACTTTCATAACAGCTATACTGTAAGGAATGGCCTAAAATCAATGACACACTTCCTGCTCTCCTTCTTCTAGGCCCATGACTGCCACACAGACACACACCTGATATGTGCCTAGACAAAATGGACAAATGTCTCACATTCCTACTCCCATTTCCCTGGCAATAAATACTGGAGGTAACTGAAACCTTTTGAGCTGTTTTGGTGTGCTCATGACAACAGTACCTCGGTCCTGAACACAGTTCCTTATAAGTGGCCTACACTCATGGACAAATTATTATGAACATTATCCTAATACTGAGTAGGGCCTCATTTAGATCTCAAAACAGCCTCGATTCTTTGTGGCATGAATTCCACAAGATGTTGGAAACATTCCTTTCAGATTCTGATTCATGTTGACATAATTGCATCACACAGTTTCATGCAGATTTGTCAGCTACACATTCATGTTGTAAGTCTTCTTTCCCAAAAGTGTTCTGTTGGATTCAGATCTGGTGACTGGGAAGACCAGTGAAGAACACTGACCTCATTGTCATGTTCAACAAATCAGTTTGAGATGACTCTCAATTTGTCACAGGGTGCATTATCATGCAAGTTAGAAAACATCAGAAGATGGGTAAATTGTGACCATGAAGGGATGCACATTGTCAGCAACAATACTCAAAAAGGTTGTGGCATTCAAGTGATGATTGATTGTTATTAATGGGCCCAAAGTGTGCCAGGAAAATATTCCTACACCTTTATACCACAACCACCAGCCTGAACTGTTGAAACAAGGTAGGTTAATGCTGTTGACACAAAAATATGAGCCTACCATCTGTGAGACTCAGCAAATTCAAGATTCAACAGACCACGCTATATGTTTTGCAGTCTTCTACTGTACAGTTTTTTGTGAGGCTGTCCCCACAGCAGCCTCAGCTTTCTGTTCTTTGCTAACAGAAGTGTAAACCAACGTGGTCTTCTGCTGTTGCAGCTTATTTGTCACAAGGTTCAACTTATTATACATTCTGGGATGTTTTTCTGCTCACTGCAGTTGCACAGAATGGTCATCTGAGTTACCATAGACTTGCTTCAGCAAAAAACAGACTGGCCATTCTCCTCTGGCGTCTCTCATCATTTCCATTCAGTTAAATGCTGTTCACTGGATTTTCTTTTGTTTTTGATGCTTCTCTGAGACTGTCACATGTGAAAATCCCAGTAGATAGATAGATAGATAGATAGATAGATAGATAGATAGATAGATAGATAGATAGATAGATAGATAGATAGATAGATAGATAGATAGATAGATAGATAGATAGATAGATAGATAGATAGATAGATAGATAGATAGATAGATAGATAGATAGATAGATAGATAGATACTTTATTAATCCCAAGGGGAAATTCACATACCCCAGCAACAGCATACTGATAAAAAACAATATTAAATTAAAGAGTGATAAAAATGCAGGTATAACAGACAATATCTTTGTATAATGTTAACGTTTACCCCCCCGGGTAGAATTGAAGAGTCGCATAGTGTGGGAGAGGAACGATCTCCTCAGTCTGTCAGTGGAGCAGGACAGTGACAGCAATCTGTCGCTGAAGCTGCTCCTCTGTCTGAAGATGATACTGTTCAGTGGATACAGTGGATTCTCCATGATTGACAGGAGCCTGCTCAGAGCCCATCGCTCTGCCACAGATGTCAAACTGTCCAGCTCCATGCCTACAATACAGCCTGCCTTCCTCACCAGTTTTTCCAGGCGTGAGGCGTCCCTCTTCTTTATGCTGCCTACCCAGCACACCACCGCGTAGAAGAGGGCGCTTGCCACAACCGTCTGATAGAACATCTGCAGCATCTTATTGCAAATGTTGAAAGATGCCAACCTTCTAAGGAAGTATAGTCTGCTCTGTCTTCTCTTGCACAGAGCATCAGTATTGGCAGTCCAGTCCAATTTTTCATCCAGCTGCACTCCCAGGTATATATAGGTCTGAACCCTCTGCACACAGTCACCTCTGATGATCACGGGGTTCATGAGGGGCCTGGTCCTCCTAAAATCCACCACCAGCTCCTTGGTTTTGCTGGTGTTCAGTTGTAGGCGGTTTGAGTCGTACCATTTAACAAAGTAGATCAATTATCATAAAAACACTTAAACCAGCCTGTCTGGCACCAACAATCATGTCATGGTCAAAATCATTGAGATCACATTCTTTTCCCTATTCTGGTCTTTGATATGAACATTAACTGAAGTACCTAAACTGTTGTTTTTTTTTTCTTTGTGTTGCTATATAATTGGCTGATTAGATAATTGCATGGATAAGTAGGTGTACAGATGCCCCAACCAATTTGCACAGTAAGTGTATACACAACACACTTATGACACATTCAGCGCCCACTGCCCTGGGAACAGCTTGCTTGGTTGCATAGCTGATATTTCAGGACCTCATTTAATAAATGCTAATGCATCACGGCCAGGTAATCAGCTGCATCCAAACATTACTTGGACTTATTATTTTTAAATAAGTGGCAATGAAAACCTTGAGCCCCTAAGGGGAAAAAGTAGAAGAAGAGGCAAAGCCTATAACAGATTGAACAAAAAGGACATTTTAAATCTGATTTGCTGCCTGCACAGTGGGGGGAATCAACATTTTGTATTTGTTTCAGAAGCAGCAGCTATACAGTGAAATCAGGTTGGAACACAACCAAAACCCCCCCACACCCCCACCCCTACCTCAACTTCACCGCTGCTACTGCAGGCCTCTGACTAACATTGATAAAGGTAAGCTGCTTGCCACAAGCCAAACATGTCTTCTAACTCGGGTGAGCTACAGATCTTAGTAATATGCTGACCACAGTTCGCTCTAACTTGTTGAGAACGCAGCCTCTTCAGTGTATGGACTTCCGTTGTTATATGTTTTGTTTGTTTTTCTTGTTTTTCTACTTTAGCTTTCAAAAACAGATGGATTATGCTTTTACTTTCAGACACCTTCTCCGGGCCTGCAACATCCATCTATCCATTATGGGAGTCTGCTTACTGCAGTTCAGGGTTGCATGGACTGGAGCCAATTAGCGTAGGATGAAATGAAGGAACCAACATTGGCATGCAGTGTGACATTAGTCAGAAACGTAAATGGAAAGGACTTCTCTAAACTTCTTCAGTTTCCATGAGCAAGATAGTGTTGATTACAAAATGTCTTTACAGAGCAGCCTCTTAAATATCTAAACCAACATTAAACTACTGACGTAAATAATTTACTTAAAGCTCTATCATCCATGACCTCCTCCAATAAAACATGAGTTCAATGTGAGCTTTATCATTCTCACCCTTTTGTCCCTTCAAAAATATAGTGCCTTAGTCACTCAGAATGAGCACAAGGAGAATGTCATTCTTACACTCTTGGAAATAATGATTCTCTAATGGCACTATAAGCTTCTTTATTGGGTTGTGTGGGTACTTATAGCACCATTGCTTGACTAAGCACCATTTTGCATATGAAGTCGGTTCTTTCTGCTTTGAAAAACTTCCTAATATGTAGACAAATTCTTTAATGTATGGTAAGTTACCTAGCAGGGCACTAACAGATTAAGAAAAACTGGACTTGTGATACCTGTGATATTGTATGCAGCTAGTGTAATTTTCAAAGTATGACCCATTGGTATTTCACAAATCTGTTACCATCTCTTCATGATTAAACACTGTATGGAGCCTTTTACAGATCTAAATAAATAATGATTTTTTCTAGAACCTTCATGGGGATGGGTCTTTTTCGGTCAGCAACCTGTCAACAGTGTAGTGCCGAACCTACAGTAGAGTGTAATTCTGCGTGTTGACATAATTCTACCAATTTTGTTATATATAGTATCAAAATTGGTCCGCTTTTAATGGGCATACTTTTGAAGCCCATTATAACCGGATCTTATGTTATTGGTCATTCAATATTTTAAAATACATAGGATCATATGTGAAAAGAATGTTTTGTCAAATTTTAATTTTCAACACATTTATTAAAAATTGTATTACAAATTATAAATTGCAAGTTTTTTCAATACAAAATACATAGTTTGAATAAGAAAAAATTATCAAGAATTGTAATATGATTAATCATTCTTTATTATTAATCAAAGCTATTAATCAATTAATGCAAAGCAATTGTATAACTACATTCAGTGGCTTTATTTTTGGTTCTAATTATTTGACTAAAATAAGTAGTTTGTTTCTTAAAGCCAGAAACAACCCTTTTCATAGCTTCACTTTTCTTATCAGAGTTTTTAAACATGCACTGATGTTTAGTTTGATAATGTCTTTGTATATTTAACACTTAACACCACGGACTCGTGAGCACCATCTTTGTCATGCCTGTTCCTCGCTGATAGAGGTTTTATCGGTAAGGTGCCAGGCTTTCTATCTACTGAGGGAATACAGCTGTGTGCTGGTGGTTGCCGTTTACCTCCCGCCTAGCGCAAATGCTAACCAGGCGCTAGCGGAACTCTACGAGATCATCAGCAAACTGCAAACGATGCACCCCGAGGCATTTTTCATTATTGCTGGAGACTTCAATCACGCCAACTTGAAGTCAGTTCTCCCAAAATTCTTCCAGAATGTGAACTTTGCTACTAAACGGGGAAGCTGTCTGGACAATGTTTACACGAGCATTCCTGACGCCTACAAGGCCCTACCAACCTGTCTCGCGCTATAAGGAGAGCTAAATGGGCATAGGCGCAGAGGATTAACAAACACTTCAGCAGCACCAGAGACACACGTCGTATGTGGCAGGACGTTCAGACAATTACAAACTACAAACCCAGCCCACACAGCAGCGATGGTGATGCCTCTTTACCGGATGAGCTGAACAACTTCTTCGCATGGTTTGAGGCACAGAACAAAGAGTCTGCGAGAAAAGCAACACCTCCCTCCACTGTCCAGGCACTCTGTCTCTCCATAACTGACATGAAGAGGACTCTATCCAGAGTCAATCCACTCAAGGCTGAAGGACCTGACAACATACCTGGTTGTGCGCTCAAAGAATGTGCCAGTCAACTGGCTGGAGTCCTCACAGACATCTTCAACACATCTCTGAGCCAGCCGTCAGTCCCAGCATGCTTCAAGTCGACCACCATCATACCAGTGCCGAAGAAGTCATTAGTGACATGCTTGAATGACCACCGACCAGTGGCACTAATGGCAATCATCATGAAGTGCTTCGAAAGTTAGTCATGTCACATATAAAGACGAATCTCCCTGCCTCTCTTGACCCTCTTCAATTTGCATACCGCTCAAACAGGTCAACTGAGGATGCCATATGCTCTGCCCTTCACCTCTCCCTGACACATCTGGATAAAAAAGACACATATGTCAGGATGCTATTCATAGACTTTAGCTCTTCCTGCAACACAATCATCCCTCAAAAGCTGATTGTAAAACTGAGCAGGTTGGGCCTGAACACCATCCTCTGCAATTGGATCCTGGACTTCTTGACAGAGATGGGCTGCAACACTTCCAGCATCATCACACTGAGCACTGGAGCGCCGCAGGGCTACATGCTTAGTCCGCTGCTCTTCACCCTGCTGACTCACAACTGCACAGCCACGCACAACACCAACCACATCATCAAGTTTGCGGATGATACGATGGTGCTGGGACTGATAAGCAGGGATGATGAAACAGCATACAGAGATGAGGTGGAACGGCTGTCTGCAAAAGAGATAATTGTGGACTTCAGATAATCACATCCTGCCCACATCCCACTCAGCATCATCGGTTTAGATGTGGAGACTGTTAGGAGTACCAAGTTCCTCAGTGTGCACATAACTGAGGAACTTATGTGGACGCATAACACAACTAATCAAGAAAGCCCAGCAGAGACTACTCTTCCTGAGGCGGCTGAAGTGAGCAAGTTTTCCCCCTTCCATCCTTACCATGTTCTACAGAGGCAACATTGAGAGTGTTCTGACCAGCTGCATCACTGTCTGGTATGGCAACTGCAACATATCTGACCGCAAGCACATGCAAAGGATAGTGAAGACAGCAGAGAACATTATTGGGTTGCCTCTCCCTTCACTACAGGACATATTCTATAAATGCAGTGTCTGCAAGGCCAGCAGCATTGTGCAGGACCTCTTACACCACTTACATGGACTTTACACATTTCTGCCATCCAAGAGAAGATACTGCAGCATCAGAGTCAGATCTGTCAGGCTGCAGGATAGTTTTTACTCCAAGCTGTCAGACTCCTTAACACCATGCTGCCACCTGGGATCTTCCACACTGCCTCAACCACCTCTAAAAACACTATCCTGCAAAGACTAGTGTGCATGTAGAACTGAAAATCTCATACTGACCTTTAAGTATTTTGGCACTTTTGATATCCTTTTGCTGTGAAACACCCTGACCTGTCATTATTTACACATGTCTTAAACAACTATTATCATACAGAATAATTTCTGTATTATCTATATCTATTTTTTATTATGGGCATCATGGTGGCACACTGCTCGCTTCCTGGGTCCTCCCTGTGTGGAGTTTGCATGTTCTCCCCATGTCTGCAAGGCTTTCCGATTTCCTCCCACAGTCCAAAGACATGCAGGTTAGGCGCATTGGTGATTCTAAATTGTCCCTAGTGTGTGCTTCAGTTGTGGGTGGGTGTGTGTGTGTGTGTGCACGCCCTGCGGTGGGCTGGTGCCCTGCCCGGGGTTTGTTTCCTGCCTTGCGTCCTGTGTTGGCTGGAATTGGCTCCAGAAGACCCCCTGTGGTATAGCGGGTCCACAGCTCTCTCAGCAAAGGCCAGTTATAAATAAATAATCGCGCTCGCGGCTTAGTGACGGGGCGTGGTAGTTGTGGCTAAAGCGGGTCTCAGGACAATCTGCGGTGTGGGTGTTTCTCACCTAAGTGCACAGGTGAGAGTCTGCCCACATCCGTGATTGTTCCTTGGGATGCTAATGTGCTGCAGCTGCTATGCCCTCTCGGCATATATAGAAGCGCGAGTTGGCTAGAAAGGGAGAACAAAAAAAATAGAATAAGAAAAAGACAAAAGAGAAAGAGACGGAGGTTGCTGGAGAAAGCAGGACGCAGGAGAGAGAAAGAGAAAGTGAGAGAGCCGGTGCAGGTGAGCAAGCGAATGAATGCTCGCAGGCAGCTGTATGGGAAGCCTGGTCGCTCCCGCTGAGTGAGCATGTAGCGGGAGTGACCAATGAAGAAGAGCGACTGGACGCGTAAGGCCAGGATGGCAGCGGGAGTCGGGAGGCTTGATGGTGAAGTCCTTGGTGTGAGCATCCTGGTCATCAAGGACTCCAAGTCTCAGGCCTGGGATGAGAGCACGACCGAAGCCAGGATCGGGAGGCCTCCAGACCTGTGTTTGGAAAGGAAAGAAGGTCAGCTGCAGAGAGAGCGTCTCGCCTGCTGCAGGGCCCAAACGGGAGAAGCAGTTTAAAAGAAGCACTAGACTTTCATTGTTTTAAAGGACTGCTTCCAGCAACGTTTTAACTTCGATTTTTAAAGGATTGTTCTATTGTTGTTTTAAACCTGTCACTTTCATTTTATGATGAATTATTTATTTATTTAATAACTTTTGAATGCACTGTACTCTTAATTTTGAACACCTGTGTTTTGATTGATTTTAAATAAAAGCACTTTGTACTTTTTACATCATCCCCTTGCTATGTCGTTGCCTCACTGTCTAGCTCATCGGTTACATTAGCGACGGTGTTTGGTTCAAGGGCTCCCGAACAGCAGATGGGAGCATGGAGCAGAACCCGCATCGTCACACCCCCATGACCCTGTAGATAGGATATAGCGGGTTGGATAATGGGTGGATGGATATTATTTATTATATTACATATTGTGACAAGAAGAGACCCGAGACATTGCAAAGGTTTGGGGCAGCCATCCGTATAATGTGTTACTGGCTGCAAAAGTAAAAGGTTTGGTAGCGAGTAATGTTTACAAGACAGAGTCCAAAACAGAACTGCCCTCCAGGGGAAGGGAGTGAGGTTTTATAGGAGGTCTGGGGGAAGTGATGTAGTCCTCACGGGCTGGGACCGGAAGTGGTGTTGTCCTCGGAGCCGGGACTGGAAGTGGCATGTCCCGAGTCGAGGCAGTGATTGCTGGTGGGATTTCCCAGGAAAGGTCTGCAGGGAACTTAGAAAGAGTGTTAGTGCACCCTGCCACCCCCTCAGCGAATGTGTTACCATTATTCTCCAAGCCCTTCAGCTGCCTCCTATTCAATATTGCTGCTACTTCTTTGTCTTGTCTTTGCACAATGTCTTGTCTTGTTTGTGTTTTAATTTTAAATTTACATTTAAATTTTAAATCTATTTTTAATTTATTATTTGCACTTCATATTGTTACACTGTGGACCCTGAGCTTTGCAATTTCGTCTATCTGTATACTTGTATATGGTTGAGATGACAATAAAGTTCACTTTGACTTTGACTTTGATATTTGACATATGACACACAACATTTTCACTGCATAACGCACACACAGCATGATCCTTTTGTTGTACAAATCCATTTTAATTCATCCAAGAGTCTTGAAAAAAGAGAACATCAAGTTTTGTCTTTTATGAGTCATTTTAGGGCAGTATATCACTTAATAATAACAAGAGGTTTGTTATAACGTACCACGGTCTGCACAGAACACATGGTTTCCATTTACATGTGAGTCGCATACACAAAACATAGGTGACTGTGCAAACATGTGTGCTGTAATTAAAATATAATTTTTTACATTTCAATTCAGTCAGAGTGCCATTGAAAATCGTTCAGCATGCCACGCTTGGCACGCATGCTGTAGGTTGCCGACCGCTGCTCTGTGGTATTGCTCTGAAGAACCGCTGTGACACCTTGGTTTTTAAAAGTGTAGAGACAAGCCTAGTTAAAAGCAGCCTTGGTACTTGTCTAGTAAATGTATATTTCTTGTAGTTTTGGGCCTGTGTAAATTGTTCAAGATGAAAGGATAAAAGGAATGACTTTGAACAGATTTCATCCAGTTAGAATTGCTATAGTCTGACATCATTGTGGACTGATTATAGTGAAGCCAGGAAATTCTGCTTTACATCTTCCATAATTTCAGTTTTAGATCCCATTAAATGTTTTTCAGCTGTCACACACACACGCATGGGAGGCAGCTAAAGGGCTCCAAAGAGGATCATTTGATGCCAGACCAGGGGGTGGCAGAGTGCACTGATCCTTTCTCTTTTTCCTCTGCAGACCAACCACAGAAAATTCCGCCTGGGCCTGATGAGGTCATTTCTGGTTCCGGGTCCGATGACGTCACTTCCAGTTCATGCACTGTTGACATCATTTCCCCTGACTGGCTTTAAAACCACCATATTGTGTCTGTCGCCATCAGTTCTGTTTTGGACTAATGTCTGTTGAGAGCATTTGAACAAATCTTTGCTTTTTGATAGCCTGCTTTCAAGTATATGGGTGGCTGCTCCTAAACCTTTTTGCTGTGTTGTCTGAATCATTTCACACAGCCCACATTCTACTACTATGGATCTTCTAAGTAGTGCTTTATATCATGCCCAATGAGGGTTGATTTAGTTTGAATACAGTTGCTATTTCTATGCATAGCATTTCCAGATTCGTTTAGTTTGGCTCCATGAACAACTGTTTTATGTCAAATGCAACAGTCATTGGTTTGAAAATGGAGCCAGCCAGTGAACAGTTCCAATTTGGATCCTGTAAGTTCACTTTGCCCTGTCTGGTGTCAGTCCCGTAAAGCCCAAACTGAATCAGATCCAGTTGTGATGATTTTATTTCAACTCAATAATAATGCAGGGTCTTATTTATAGTTTGGTTCAAATAAGGGCAGCTCTACAGTTCCATGTTCTGCAAGAGTCGGTTTGGTTTTCCATCAGGTACTCTGGTTTTACTCCAACATTAGTAGGTCTAAACTGGCTTCACAGATATGTGCCTGGCAAAAAACTGCCAACCAGTCCATGCTTGGTTCCTGCCTCACATCTGATGCTCCAGGGATAGCCCACACCCCACCTTTGAATTGTATTAAGTAGGTTTGAGAATATTCAGTTCTAGTACTTCAAATCCATGATGCACACTTCAGTTCATTATACTGTACATAGTGTGTATGTGGGAGTAATTTGTTGTCCTCCCACATCCTAATAAACAAGAATGTTAGGTGATTTAGTGGTTTCAAACTTAACCCAGTATCACTGAGAGTGTGTGTGCATGAATGTTCCCTGTGATGGACTGATCAGAGATCACCAGATAGGCTCCATATTCTGATGATCCACTACTGGATAACCAGGTTCAGCAAACAGGCGGATGAATGGATCAAATAAGAATTTGTTCATCCAAATCCAAAAAGGATCACTTCAATTCAGAAGCCAATTCTCACATATCAATGAAGTAAGGCCAAGATGAATTCTCACAAGAATGGGAATCAATAAGAATTGCATCAGTTCATACTGTTATGATCTGCGCAAAGAGGCACAGACAGATCAACTAGGATTTTTAAAAGGGAGCAAAAGAAAGGCATAGTCAGAAAGAAAACTAATCTCTTAAGGCCTCATTTCATGCAGATTTGACATCAATATTCAGTTAGGATTATGTATGGTGGTTTCAGAAAGTATTCAAACCCCCCCTCTTGCTGCACACTTTATTGTGCTATAGATTTAATTTTAAATAGATACATTTTCCATGTTTGCCCAACAATCAGAACTCAGTGACACATAATAAAATGTGAAAACATCTTTTCAGAAAGGTTTACAAATTTATTAAAAATCAAAAACAGAAATCTATCATTTATGTAAATAAAGAACTTGATTGAAGTCCACCCGTGGCAAACTGAAAAGATTGGACATCATATAGAAAAGCACACATGCCTATATGTATATATCTATATTGTGAGAAGGGTGGCTGAACGCACCCCTAGAAGACAAGGACGCTCCTCATTGCTCCCTTACTTGCTGGGCTTACTTGCGTCAGTTCGGTCGCGTGATATGCATCTCGCGCGGCGCTTCGCATACTTAAAAGCCTGAACAGCACCTGTCCTTTTTGGCTGATTGCTTTGTTTCTCTCTCCTACCCCAGACATCCTCTGCTCCTGTTGGGGGTCCCGCCCCCCCTTGTGCTCCCCTATGATGTTTGTCTATTCTTTAATCGAGAACTAACTGCATACTGAGCTCGTTTTACTTCTGAAAGAGACATGTTTGTTTGAAGTGTTTGAATAAAGTTCCTGTCTCTACAATCTTCTGTGTTTCTGTGAAATTCTGTGACCCAAGCGTGATAATATATATACATATATATATATATATATATATACTACCTGTCCCCCGCAGTTTCGCCCATGTAGTAATAAAATAGAAAAAACTTTAAAAATCAATTTAAAAACAAGTGTAATAATTTGTATTGAGAAGAATTTATATTGATAGCTTTCGCATCCGAGGGCCTCTTGATATGCAATAGTTTTGGTTTTGCTATCAGGGATGAGAACATAGCTGTGATCTCTTTGCCAAAAATGTAAAAAGTTGGCAGGGTATCTCTGGCCAAGCGGAAGGTACTGTGGCACCCGGCGGGGTTTGTCGCCCAGCCGGGAGGCCCAGGAGGAGCGGAGGAGGGCTTGTGCCTCCTCCAGGACATGAAGGGGCGTCCTCCCTGGTTGCCTTGGGGACCACAGGTACAGAGCTTTGAAGCTCTAGCCTGTAGGGGCCCGTGGTCATCGCCGGGGGCTCCCCGATGCCTTGTAAGCCCTGGACCTCAGTACTTCCGCCACACTCGGAAGTGCTGGGGGGAAGAGGATTGGGGACACCCGGAGGACTTCCGGATACGCTGACAGAGCTTCCTCCACACAGGGGTGTGGCCACGGAGCCCCTCAGGATGCACCTGGAGTCCTTCTGGGGTGAATAAAAGGGGCCGTCTCCCTCCAGTCGTGGGCAAGAGTCGGGTGGAAGTGGACGAAGCTTGGTGGAGAGGAGTGGAGGCGGACCAGAGACTGAGAGAAGGCATTGTGCGTGTGGCCAAGGACTTAAGGGGTGATTGGTGCTGCGGCACTGGGTTTGTGCTCATGATAAGTGTAAATAGTAGTTGTGAATAAACGTGTGTGGTTTAAACATCATGTCTACCTGTCTGTGTCCGGGCTGTTCCCCACAGTACGTATGCTCCCATGTCAAATGTTACCACTGTATCTGATCGTGTTCAGCTCTGATGGGAGAGCATCCCCTACGTGGGGAGAAGAGCATGTGGCCATGATGTCTCTGCCAATGAGCAGGTACTGTCTATAACACAAGCAGCTGTGATCTCTCTCTCAAAATCAATCTCTAGATGATAATGTCTGCTGAACAAACAGGTATTGCTAGCAAAGAGGAGGCAGCATATGCTCCAACATGTAGAAAGAGGTAGAGCAACTAAAATGGAGGTTGGGGCGTGAGTGAAGATGACCCGCCCGTCTCCCTACTCGTGAGGTCTCGCCTCCCCCTCCCCTCGGCCCACAGCCTGTCTCTCGGATTTGCGCGAATAAATCGATGCCACAACCAAACTATAATACTTAGCGTGATGACAGAAGTTGCAAAAGCAACCGGAATGTTCAAGCAAATTATAGGAAAAAACACAATCGAAATCCTTTATGTAGTTCTCTCGTGAAAAGCGAACAGAAACATAGACAGACAGATATATATATAGAGATATAAGGTCCCACAATTCACAATGTATGTCAGCACAAAAACTAAGCCACGAAGTCCAAGGAAATCTCTGTAAATCTCTGTGAACAAATTGTGGTGAGTCAGGGATCAGGGCAAGGGTTTTAATCCATTTCTAAAGCTTTTAGTGTTCTCAGAACACAGTGTTATCAATATTCATGAAATGGGAGATATTTAGAAATTCCAGGACTCTTTGTAGGGCTGACTTTCCATCTAAAAAAGAGTAACTGGGCAAGAAGGGACATGGTCAGGGAGGTGACCAAAAACTCAGTGGTTAATCTAATAGAGCTTCAGATGTCTTCTGGAGAGATGGAAAAACCCACTGGAAGGATGACCACCTCTACAATGCTCCATAAATCATCTATTTATGGTAGTGTGGCTAAGTCCTGCATGGTGTTTGCCAAATTGCATTTAATGGACTAGCATGAGGAAAAGGATTCTCTGGTCTCATTAATAAAAAAAACAATTAATAATTTTAATCAATATATCTGGCCAAGTCTACAGTAGACACTGCTTATCGCCTGCCTAATACCATTCCTGCTGTAAAGCAAGGTGGTGGCAACTGGTCAGAATTGAGGAAAGGATGATTGCAAATACAGAGTAGTGTGTGAAGAAAATCTGCTCCAGAGGGCACGTGACTTCAGATTGGGGTAGTGGTTCACCTTTCAGCATGGCAATGACAGTTCTGGAGTGGCTGTGGGACAAGTGTTTGACAGTCCTTTAGTGGCCCAGGTAAAGCCCAAACTTAAACCCCATGGAACATCTGTGGAGAGACCTGAAGACAGCAGTTTACAAAAGCTCCCCACCCAGTTTAACAGAGCTTGAAAGAATCTGTCAGAAAGAACAGGATAAACTGCCTAAATCAAGGTGTACAAAGTTTGTGGACTTACCCAAGAAGGTTCAAAGCTGTAATTGGTGACAAAGGGTCTTTTATAAAGTACTGAATTAAGAATCTGAATACTTATATGAATGAGAGATTTTAGTTTTTGATTTTTAATAAATTTGCAAAACTTTCAGAAAACATTGTTTCACTTTGTTGAGTGTAGATTTAATGGAAAAAAATGAAAATGTCATCTATTTACAATGAACTCTTACAGCACAATAAAAGTGTGCAGAAAGTGAAGGGGTATGAATACTTTTCGAAACCACAACTATAACACAAGCAGCTGTGATCTCTATATATATATAACCACAACTATATGTACAACTGAATCAAGTAAAATATTATTCAGTTAATAAAAATAATCATCATCATCATCATAATTTTTGTTTATATAGCACCTTTCCCATGCTTATTTAAACAGCAATACAAATATTTTCTGCACAGGACACCAAACAGATAAATACAGGATATTCAAAGCATTAAACAGAATAAAAGAAAAAAAAATAAACCAGATTAAAATACTAAGTTCAATATTAAAAGAAATGTGTGAAACAAATAGCATAATTTGTGATATAACACATACACACACAAATTATCCTGAGAATCTGGACAGAGAAGTGAACTGAAAGAGGGGGCAGAAAAATCACATCCAGAGTGGACTGGGTTAGTGAGGCTCCACTAAATATTCTTTCCATCACATCCCGCTGGAGTGGATTTTGTTCAGATTCAGTAGCAAATCATAAACTTAGTCTGGATGTGATGGAAACTCTTAATCCTTTATGCATCAGTGTCCTGTTTAGAAGGCAACTTCTTAAATATGTAATTATCCACTAATTACTCCCATTTACAGTAACTTTGATGTAAATAACTTGTTTATATTTCTTAAAAAATAGTGACATTATGAGTTTTCTGATCTAAAAAGCACTGACTGGTTTAGGTGGGTTCCAGTGACACTTATGTTTATGAAGCAAGTGTTTTAGATCTAAGAAGCACTGTTATCCTTCAGGTCTAGCGATCATTGGTTTGGTCTGCTTTAGTGATCCTAGCACAGCATTTCTCAACCTTTAAGTTTTGCGACCCGAGTTTTCATAACAGTTTTAATAACGTTTTTTTGAAAGGAGCCCACTAATACCAATTTATTCTTTTTTAATTAATGATATATCATAGATGCATATTTTATTATACCTACTTAACTTTTATTGACATTTATCTAACTCTATATTTATTTTTCTAGTATCAGAATGTAGTTTAAGTTAATTTGTTTTGGTTTCAATAGATGTATTTTTCATATTTTTGATTCTTGTTTTCTTTTTTTCACATCTTCGCACCCCCCCTTTTGTTACTTCGCGCCCCTCAGTTTGAGAACCACTGTCCTAGCAGAACTCCCAGAGTCACAATGGCACAAAAGCTACATGTCAGAACACCAATGAAGGAATGTGCATCCACACCACTTTCTAGACACGTTGGTACGTCACAAGTCTGGTGGACCGCTGACCACTAACTCCTATGCTCTGTTGCAAACATGCACCCCTACAGCACCTGTTTTCACTAAAGTGTCTTGTTATCAGTTATGCGTTCATGCTAGAAAGTCTCCTCAGATGCAGAAGTAACTGATAAGCGTGTGATTGTCTTGGTCTGCTATCAGTCAGACTGTTCAGACCCTAGTAAACAAACAGTTGAAATCTTTTTTATCTGATGGCATGCAAACCTTGAGAGAGTTAAAGAAAATCTGTTTTCTGTCCAAATTAGGGCAAGTTTATTTCTTTTCCCATAATCCTCCAGGTCATCACTTAACTCTAAACATGCTGCTGCTTTGAAGCCATAGCTATTGTGAAACATGTGAGCTGTTCGTTGGAAAGCAGTCAGCCTTCATAAAAGACATGTTCTGGAGGATTTATAAATTCATAGTCTCAATATAGCCATGTGCACAGAGAAGAGTGAAATTCTTACTTTCATGTGCTAATCAACATGCAACACATCACCCTTCTCAAGTGCTGTAATTAGGGGGTGAGACAACCTTACTTTTAAACTTCTAATTTGTTTACTTGAAAAATCTCGGAATACATTTGTCAAAACCTAGAAGCATAAAAATGTTTTTGTAAATAAAATTCTGTGTTGATAAGTATGAAGTATTAAGTAATAAGTTTAGAGTTTTTGAACTCAGTTTTATTTCATATAGTAAAGGTCATGTTAGAAGCACCCATCCAGCAAAAGGAAGGGAGTGTCATTCATCCATTCATTAATCCATCCCTCCATTAGAAAACCCTTTTAATTTCAGAGTGATGGGTGGTATTCATTGTTATAATATGGGCTGCTTCTTAAGATTGCAGATCATAGCCCTTCTCAGCTGCTCCCCACTTTAAATAGTGAATACGTATTTATTTGAAAACCCCTTCTCTGCCAAACATGATAGCATGAGATACAAGGCAGGATCCCAGCCCTACACAGGATGCTTGCCCTTTGTGGGGCACATTCATTCACACAACCTGCATGCACATCTCATATTAAATCAATTTAGAGAAGTCTTTGGGATGTGAGAGACAGAGGCCTATTGAAGTTCACATAGATGATGACCCAAAGAGGTTCTTATAATATTTTAGTAGTAAAAGAACAGTCAAGGAAGAAGTCGAGTGCATCACAAATAGTAAAGGGGAAATAAAAAGTGTAGACAGTGAAACAGCAGATGCTCTAAACTTGCATTTTTCTGAGGTCTTCACCTGCGAGCAATTGGATAACTTCCCAGGAGTAAAAAGGGACTACATTAAGGAGGTACTGAGTGATTTGGAAATTGTAGAGGGAGAAGTACAGCTCAGATTAAATAGGCTGAAATCAAACAAATCACCATGACCAGATAATGTTTACTCACTAACTTTCTTAAAGAAGTTACTGAGTACATATATAAACCCTATACACATATTTTAGGATGTCACTACATACTGGGGAAATTCTGAAGGACTGGAAAATAGCAAATATTATCCCTTTACATAATAAGGGTCCAAGGTTGCTAACTATAGGCCAGTAAGCTTAACATGCATCACAAGTAAATCAGTGGAAGGATTTATTAAGAGACTGCTGGTGAATTCACCATAAATGGAAAGCACTGGGTCTGATGGGCAGCATATTATTGGCTATCAGAAAAAAGAGGCGAGCTTGTGAAATTTTTGGAAATGTGAACCTGTGCTAGAAAGTCATCATGGAGTCATCCAATTTCCTTGTATCTTGCAAATCCAGGCATAAGTCAGACTCCGGGCATCTGGAGCCATACCCAAGGGGATCAGTGGTGAATTAACTGAAGACACAGACACTCAGTTGCAGAAGTGAAAAAAAAACAAAACAGTGCTCCATTACATACAGTAAAAATTTAAAAAATTAGAATTCTTCTAAGGAAAAAAATCTTACATTCAAAGTCAGTATAGAGTCATCAACAAAAATCTTCATAAATACTAAACACAAAGAAAAGAAAACAAGACAAAAAAAACGAAAATGACTGTCACCTTTGTGTCATTTGTGTAAACCTGGAGCTTCCAAAGCACAGAGGTTTAAATATATATGCAAACACTAACTTTTGTTTTTTTTTTTTTTTCAGTTAAATATCTAAAGAATATTATTGATTTTGACTTTGTAAATGTATTGATGCAGCATAAGAGTACACGTTAAAAATACTGAATGGATAAGTATGCGTACCAATCTTTTGTCATGCAGAAAATTATGATGACTTTCAAGAGGACTGAGCATTTTTGCACATCACTGTATGTCTAGTAGTTGTTGCCTTTAGTGGCCGGCAACATTTACTTGATGGTAATAACTGAAATAGTTGCCCAGTTGAGTGTAGTCATTGCTTATATTTCAGTCTCATTTCTTGACCCATGATGCATACAAGATATTGATGGAACCTTTTAATGTGAACCATGAAATGACAGAGGACCTTTGTAGAATTGCAGAGAGGCATAAAGCTGGAAACCAACTACAGATTCATTTCTAAAAACCTGGGTGTTCATCAATCCACAGCAAGGCAAACCATTCTACAAATGGAAGAACTTCATTACTGCTGCTACTTTGCCTAAGAGTGGGCATCCAGCAAAGAAGGTGCAAAAGAAGCTTAGAATACCAGCTCAGGGCCTGCAGAAGTATCTTAAACTCTCCAAGGCTTCATCTATCTATCTATCTATCTATCTATCTATCTATCTATCTATCTATCTATCTATCTATCTATCTATCTATCTATCTATCTATCTATCTATCTATCATCTATCTCTTGTCCTTGAACGAGGGAACATACAAGTCCAGAAAAGAAATACTGAAACACAAATCGGTGGCCCTCTTTGATAACTGAGGTGCACAGAGGTGTTATTGGTTTTTCTTTATTTTCTTTACTTACGTTAATATAAATGATTTGTTGATTATTGATTAATGACGTTCAATTCAAAACTCTATCTGCCTATCTATCTATATAATAACACTGAACAAGAATGACTATCATGGAAGGCCCCCACCAAGGAAGCCACTAGTCTCCAAAAAAACAATGCAGCTCATCTCATGTTTGCAAAAGACCAACTGAATGCTCAATAATGTTTCTGGGGAAATCTTTAGTGGACGGATGAGACTAAAGTGGAAGTCTTTGGCAGATACCCAGAATTCTGAGTTTGGAAAATTACCACACACCAACACAACAGTCTCGTCCCAGCTGTGAAGGTTTAGGGCTCCTTTGCTCCCTCAGGTTCAGGGCACCTGTTCTCAGAGGGCAGAATGGATTTAAAATTGCATCAAAAAAAGTATAACAACAATTTGGTGATGCAACATGATAATGGCCGGAAACACAAAGTAAATTGAAACAATGGCGTAAACAAAAGAAATGGGTCTTCTGGAATTTTTTTTAAGTTCACACCTCGACCTAATTAATTCTGTGGCCTGACCTGAAGAGAGCGATTCATGCAATGAGTCTCAGAGCAGGGAGGAATTGACTGAAATATTTCCTTGCCATTGAATATATCTGGTCAGCTGCTACAAGAAGTAGAAATTGTTACTGCTGAAGGTGGTTCTGCCAGTTACTAAATACAAGGATTCAGCCTGGACTGTGAAGGTTTCAACAGTGTATTTAGTATTGAAAAGAAGTCTAATACTTTGTGTGCCATTAGTTTACGCAGATAGTGCTGCTTTATTATTGTGACTGTGTTGAAAATCACTCCACAATTTTATGAGTAATTAATGGAGAAATCCAGAGACTATCAAAGGATTGATAAACTTTTACTTTCAACTGATATCTTGCCTTCACAAGCAGAGCATATAGACAATCCAATGTAGCTTCCTGCAGCTGTTCAGGAAGCAGCTCTAACCGCTGTTCTGCCTTACCACCCACCATAATACATACAAAGGACGAAAAAATAAATAAAAAATTCTTTGTTTTCAGTAATGTGAAGTTTTAGTCCCCTCCTAGTGTATACACAGCAACTTGAACAGGCTCTGTGTAACTGTGAGGAAGTAGCACTAACCATAGTGTTAGGTTCCGGTCACACAGGGAGTCTATGGTACAAATTGTATCTGCAGCCTTTTGATTTAGAGCTCAGCTCCAGAACCAGTAGGTGGCATTGTCTACAGGACACACACAGCAAACTTCCTTACATATGTTGGGCCCTAGGCTAAACTCCTATATCTCAGAACTAGACAGATCACTAACAGAGTACACATCCTTAGAGCGGGCAATTGACTCTAGCATGAAGTGTCTTATAACATAACAACCACCTATTGTTCTTGATGCATTTCCAGTAGTGATATTTGCCCACAAATCTTTGGCCCCTCTGTTTGTTCATGTTTGTACTCATATCACTGATTACTCTATTACCTAGCCAAGGTAGGGTGCTATATATACTAAGGACTGATTCACATCCACCAAACTTAGCAGTATTCTGAGATAATTTGGGCACTTGAACCTTTTCAGTTAGGGTAGTACGTTGGCACAGTATTTCAGTTCTGGTCTTTGTCTGTAAGGGGTTTGCGCCTTCTCCCTATGTTCATCCTGGATCTCTTGTGAAGTTAACTGTGTCTCTAAACTGAAGCATCAGTGAAATTTTACAGAAACTGATACTCAGGGGACACTCAGGAAAGAACCAATAAGATGATACATTAAAACTGGGTAAGACAAGTGTGAAAAATGGGCAAAAAGGCTGGATATCAATCGCACATTGACATAAGCGACAAAGTATTTGGTGTGTCATGGTGCCAGTTCACAGAGTGTCCTAAATTGTATAAAACCTGTGCTTGCTATTGTAGCCGAGTTTATAGTGACATTGGTTTACAGTCTTTGGTTCTCTTCATACTATCACCAAAGATAAAGTTGACATAAAGATATGAACATATTGTAAGAAGAGGAATACCTAGTGGTGATGATCTGCATTTACAGCAATACCATAAATCCAAAACTATAAACAATGGGGCCTTTATCATCAAATAAAATATCAAGAAAGGGAGAAGCATAGGGACAGTGACAAATTTAAAACAAAGAGAAAGCAAACTCCCACTGTAGACCGCTATCTATCCAGTAGGGGAACTTGCCCATTTGCCCACCTCATCAGTATCACTATAAGCCATCCCTTCACTTGCAGCCTCTCTTTCTCTCACTATGCTGGCATTCGTTCTTCATGCCAATGAGCCCTGTGTCCCATCTCACTTCCAATCCCCCACTCTAAGCTCAAACGGTTTATGGCTTAACTCTCCATTCAGATTCCTCCCATGTTCAGAGTGGCTCTGTTAAACCTTCAGAACTGTGTAGTGACCCCCAAGACCATTGCACACTGCACTTTGCTTAAGATTTTTAAATGGGTTGGCATCTTTTGTACCCTCTGGGTCCCACTTATACCACTCCAGGATATGATGAGCTGTAGGAAACATTTGGATCTTTACCTTAAAATGGTAACATGGTTATTTGTAAGATTTCATTGTACTCTTTAGATGTGACAACACTACTACACAAATTACTGCTAATTTCTCCTGTCCTGCTGCCATCTTTGCTAGATGTATTGTAATGGGCAGTCTAGCAGCCCAGTGGACATTTCCTCCTTTACTTGTGCATCTCCTTGTTACCTTCTGGGGCGCCCACCATCTTAACATGACGAATGCCCTTTAGTGGTGACTTTTGTGTTGCCACTGGTGGTGTATTTTGCTTGTTCTCTTTTAGACCCTGTTTCTTTTCTGAGCTGCACAATTCCTTGTAATCTATCAGAGCATAAACATCAGTTTTTCTAGAAGTCATTACAAGATTAAACACGGCTTCAAACCTTATAATATTCTGCATTCACATTCTCCTTGTGCTCAGTTGCCTGTTTTGGTTTTCTCTCCATATTGAACTAACTGGTAGCAATAAATTGTTCCTGTGATAGACTGGCATCCCATCATGGGAGGCTTGCTGCCAGTATAACCACAAGGTAAAGTAAGACAAAGAATTTATTGACATTTGAAGTGTTTTCTTGTTGGCTTCTGAAGCCAGGAAGTCTGTGGCATACTTGGCAGCTCTGCTGAACTCAGACACTGGGGATTCCCCATTTGCCCTGTGTGGTCTTAGGGTATGTGGCCTGATGAGGCCACCCCGGTCCTCTGTAGCTATGTATGTGAGTGTGCCCTACAGAGGGACTTGCATCCACTAGCATGTATTCTGACTTCTCTGGGTCATCCAGAGGATGAAGGGACTAGCAGAATGTCATCATATCATATCATATTTTGATTCCCGTCACTTTTGTAAAAACAAGCAGCACATGAGCCACCCCTGCAAGCATTTTAAGGTTCAGCACTTTGGTTTCACAGTTCAAAAATATACCCAAAGGATGCATCCAGCTGAACAAAACTAACAATTGCCCTTCATATCAGTTTTAAAATGTAATAAACTGATGTGGAAGAGCTCTTGGTTACAGCAAGGATGACAATATACTCGATTCATTGTAGATGTTATTAATTCTGTTATAGAAGGATTGCCATGGTGTCCTGGCTCAATATTACATCAGGGATTGCCAGGCCACCTGGAGCCAAAACAGGGAACTCTGGCCTGAGCTCCCTCTAACTAGACCCTGATGCAGAGGTCTAAAAATCTAAAAATATGTAGTGATCATAAGTTTGACTTAAAAGATCTTTCCAGCCAGATCACTACTGAACTTGGAATCAGGAGGAGACACAAAGGTTCAACTGGACACAGAAAGATGAGGCCAGGAAAAGTGTAACAAAGGCTTTGTTGGAGGTGAAAAGGCAATGTACAATGTACAAAAGGCAGTGTTTGAGATTGGTAAACGCATTAGGCACCCTATTTGAACATTAGAAATTTGATAAACGAGAGGAGACCATTGAGTCCATCAGGCTCATTTGTTTGCTAATAACTAAGCTGTCCCAGTATCTCATCCACATACTATTTACATGTTTTCAAGGTTTCTGCTTTAACAATGTGACTAGGTGGTTTGGTCCAGATGCCCACAACTCTGTGAGAAAAGAAGTGCTTCCTGACTTCAGTCCTAAACGGATTTCCCCTTAACTTCAACTGGTGTCCTTGAGTTCGTGATTCACCCTTAACCTGAAAGATTTCTGCAGGATCCACTTTATCAAAGCCTTCGAAAAGTTTGAAGACATGGATGGGTCCTCATGCAGTCTGCCCTGCCAGAAATTGAACAGGTTTATTTCTTTGAGTCTGTCAGAGTTTGACATGTCTTTAAGCCCTAGGGTACACTTGGTTGCTCTCCTCTGCACTGCTTTAAGTGTCTTTCCTGTAGCATGGTGACCTGAACTGCACACAATACACCATATGCAGTATCACTACTGAGTTATATACTCTGAATATAATATCCTCTTGATTTATCTGATTGGAAATCTTAAGAGAAATGGTTAGAAAGGGCCAATACAGAGTCCCAATGAATCTAACATGCATATCCTTAGCATGTGGGAGGACAATCCACATAAACAAAGAGAGAACAATCAACCTTAACACAGAGAGTTACAGGGCTGGAATTTAAATTCAGGACTCTGCAGCTGTGAGGCAGCAGTGCAGAGCACTCAGCCATTCAGTAAAGCATTTGTAATTAATTATTTTGAATAGCACAATTCACAATGTGCTCACATAACAAGGTGAAAGCCTAAATGTTTTAGCCTAAAACCTGAGGCAGAACCATTTGACCTCAGCGCTGTTACCTTGTCTAAGTGACAAAATGACATTTAGTTGTGCAGGATGTGTCAGTTGTGCACATCTAACACCACCAGCAAGCAAGGAAGGAAATAAGATTATTATCATGTAATACTCCAGGTTGAGCACGAGCCGCCTGTCCAGTCTGTTGTTGAATTGTCTATCATTTGAGTGTCATTCACACTAATAATTAATTCTGAGTTTGGCTGAAGGTTATTTCCTGTGTTATCAGTTTGTCTGCTTTTCAGGCCGTATTATACTACAGTGAGAAATCAATGTGTCAACAAAATTAAAAATACATTTATTTGAAAATCTGAATAAAGAACACAAGGACAAGAAAAAAAAGCTTTACTAATACTATACATCAATATTAATATCAACACTTAAATAGTTACATATTTGCATTTAGAAATAAAACATTTTTAGATTCTGAAAAGAAAATAGGGTTGACTTTTTGCATACTGACCATCTCTTTACCCACAAGCCAGCTTCTCAGAAACTGCTTTTGATTACAACAGTCTTACTAAAAATGTGCTACAGTTGGGTTGGTCATGTGGGGGTTCCTACTTTGAGACTTCAGGAAGAAAATGGAGGCCTTTAGGCAAACTACATACCATCCACATCTTTTCCACAAGATGAATTGTTAAGCCCATATTCCACTACCCAATTTTTCCAGAAATTTTCAGTTGTAGTCTTTATTTACATAACCTGAGTTGGTGCAGCTTCCACTTGCGCCTATGAACACCAGACACAAACATCCCCAGTGATTCAGTCACAGATGTCTAAAATGAGCCACGACAAAATTAAACAAATGTCTTTAAGTCATGGGGGTGAGTCAGGTGTGTGCAACTACAAGGTATAGAAGACAGATGCAAGGAAAAGAGAAAAAATTGGTGTTTTGGAATGCAAGAATAGAAGAGAGTCTTATCTTTTCAATGTGTCATATTTTTCATACCACAAAAGAATGGAAAAAGAAAGAAGATGGGCACAAACCATAACTCACCATACCCGAAAATTATTTGTACAGCCACCAACACAAGTAGCATGTCACTTGACTGTCAAAACTGGTGATACTTTGGAAATTTAATACTGTAATGAGAGGTTATAAGACAGTCAATAATCTGATATCTACAGGGCAATGAAATCCAGCAACTGCAGTCATTAAGTCCAAAGCATTTTCCAACTGAAAGTCACGTAGTGTGCTGCCTGCCTTTGCCTTATAAAAATTAGCTATAATTTCAGAGGATGGGGGAGGGAGGGTTCTTTGAAGATTTTAGCCAGAAAATGGGTGTGGCCTATGCAAATTTGACCCATGCATTGCTTTTGCCAAACTATTTTTAAAACAGCAGCTACAATTTTCAGAGATGGTCAGAAATTGGGTATGGAGTTGTGCGAATGACATACCACTAAAGATTTTACTCAAAGTCTGACTGCTTTAAAAAGCAAACAGTGCTGGCAGCAACATGATTTTATGGCTATTAAATGGTGGTCACGTGTCAATGCTTGGATCAACTATTTATGGCTTAACTTCTGGCAACCAAGTTAAATTTTTGAAAACTTTTTAAACTTACTAGGAATGGGGGAAGATTATGGACAGAAAAGTCATGTGTTTTATTCTAATTATCAGTGTCCACATGACAATTTTAGAAAATGATGCAAACTTGTGTCAATACTTGAATTACAGTGGGTGAAGTAAGCTGACATCTGTGGTGCTTACATTACACAGGTTACAAGTGGCCTGAGCATTTGCAGATGCATTCATATTCTGTGGAACGTCTGCACCTTGCATGCTTTGTGACACACTGATATAGATGAGATGTAAACATGGACCCATGAATGTTTTCTTTTCTACAGTACTGATGCTGTTCAATTTTCTATATTTTAGAAGCAAAAGTCTTTTTCAAAATAACAGAAATTTATTAAGAGTATACTCCCTTCCTGCACCACTAAGCAGTCACTGTGTCTGCCATAATTGTGTTAATGTGTCACATGATGATACATTTTACATCTGACTGCTTATACTCAAATTGTCTATGGGTGATTGGAGTTTAATCAGATTCAGTACTGTATCAAAAACATCAAAACTGGATACCAGATGTTTACAAACACAGTCTATGTCAGAAAAGTCAGAAGTGGGTATCATAAGAGTGGCCTAAAAGTAATGGGGATGAATCCTAGGTATCCATGGCATAAGATACTCCAACGTGTCCATTTTCTTTCTCCACCTCGATGTGATTTTGGGACCACTGTGTGATCAGGTAAGAATAATAAGGCTTCCATTTGGTGTTTTAAACACTACTAACAAAAGGTGCCCTCAAGGCTCTTCTTCAATCGATTGTTCCTTGTTATCAACCAGAAGACCAAATAAAATCAGGCAAACCTTAGGGCACAGGGTAAATGAGGCAGAGCCTAAGAAAAGAGCTTAAAAGTATGGATATAAAGGAATGTAGTGAGAAGAGTGTTCAGGTTTAATAGGTCATCGACTGAGGGAATAAGGGGTTAAAGGAAATAGAATGGCCATGAAATAGTCTTAAAATGCCAGTGGCACAGAATAAACAAGACAAAAAAAGTGTCCAAGGACAGAGAACAGAGCACTGGGATATGAAAAATACCAGGGAGTAGGACAACTGATGGAGAGGAACCTATGATGGTGATGTACCTGGGGCTTAAGCAGAAAAGTAGGCACAGGGTGAGATAAGAGGGAAAAACAAGAGAATGAAGAATCCATCACTCCACATTTAGAAGGGTCAATGCACCCCACATCCTGTAAGAATTAGTGAATGAAGATGTACAATAGTATAAATGATTGATACAACCAAGTGTTTCTAGAGTTGTTTGACTTGTCTGCCCATTATGCTACATTTAACTTTAAAATGGAATTGGTGTGCATTGGATTGGCAAAGAACAGGACAGCAAGTGTAAATGTGGCAAGCTGAGCTACAAATATGCCCAAATTTCAGAGACTAAGGCTTGGGGTTGAGAGTTCCCAAGTCTGTGAGCAAAGATCGTCGAGCAGACGTTAGTCTCCAGATAATTTTGCCAACATCCTGAAGCAAATCCATCCATCAGGTTACATTACAATCCAGCCTTAAAGCAAAAAAACTCTGAAGAAGTGGATAGGTTTAAAGAAAAGTTTGGCCTTCAGGTATTGAGTGGCATTTTGAAGTGCTTGGTCTCGTCTGAGCTGCTGCTGTTGAAAGCACACATTCTTCTTCTCAAAGGTTTCATGCTCACAGATTCCCTGAATGTTTTTGTAACAAAGTAGTATACAATCGGGTCCAACATTGTGTTTGCACAAGCCAATAGTAGAGAAATTTGATAGAACAGTTTCATTTTATTACCAAATTCATACCTGGGCAAAAATAACAGCATAGTGTGGTAGGGGAGGAAGCAGAGCAGAAACAAAGTGATATTGACCACAAGCATCCGATGGATTTTCTTCTTATTCACAAGTTCTGTATGAGCGGCCATGCTTTTGGCAAGAGCCTTCACAATGGCAATAGAGCAGATAATCATGGAGAGTAAAGGAATTCCAAATCCCACAATCATGGTGCTGACAACAGCACCAGTCTGGGTGGCGAAGATTGGTTTGTTGTTAAAGCACTCATTGGTTGCATTCTTGTTGTTCATTTTGATTGCGATACTGGGACCAACGGCTAGTATCCATGCTCCTAAACAGAAAAAAAAAGCCTTCTTGCGTACTTCCTTGATTCTCATGTTCATGGGAAAACAAATTGCCAGGAAGCGATCCCAGTTTATGCAAGCAAGTAGAAAGATGCTTCCATACATGTTGATGAACATGAACATGCCCACGGCTATACAGATCCCCTCCCTTAAAAAACCCCCAGCATAGAAGTAGATGCGAAGAGGAAGGCTGATCAACAATAACAGGTCAGCAAAAACCAAGTTAACCATATAGACGGTGGCTGTGGAGCGTGATTTGATGTAACAGCAGAAAATAATAAGGGCAATGAGGTTCAAAATAAGGCCCACAATGAAAATGAAACTGTAGGCCCCAACAAAAAACCAGTTGACCGTACTGTTTGTCATTATTGCCAAGGGATCGACGTCAAACACTTCCGTGACTGTCTGAGGGAACTGTAAAAGGAAATTAAAAAACAGTGTTAGATTCATGCTGTGGCACTAACACTATACAAATTAGAACAATTTTGATGAGAACAGGTCATTAAGCCCAACAAGTTCTCCAATCCTACTCACCTAGTTGAGATCTGAGAATCCCTAAAGTTTAAGAATTCTGATGTAATCCGAGATCTCAACAGTGCAAGGTGTTTGTGTGTGTTTATATCCTATTTAAAAGGCCACATGAATTCAAGCCATAAAATGAAAGTGCACCATCAGGCACAAAGTAGAAAGTAATGCTGGACACCAGACACACATTCACACTCACTCATATGGGTTCTGTTTAGAGTTACCAGTCAGTCTAACAGGAGAATCTGGAAAAAAAACTCACATGGACATGGGAGAATGTGT